>NC_086176.1:49795535-50095535 GCF_023053635.1 Elgaria multicarinata webbii | reverse complement strand
AGGTTGTGAGTGGGGATAGGGCCTTCAGTCGTGCACTTCCCTCCATTAGGAAGGCTTCTCTTCCTTTGACTCCAGTCCAGAAACTATCATGGTTTTGCTAGCACTCGATTTCAGTGCTCACAATGGTGCTCTTTCCCCTCCCCACTCTCAGAACAGGTGGGAGGAGCTGCTGTTAGGCACCAGGCCTCTCACTGAGTGGTGAGGTGTAGGAATGGCTACGACACCACATTGAGGAGAGGCAGACCTAGCTGGCTATATGAATGAGGGCTCCTCCTCCTCTCCCAAGTTGCAACAGGTTTGGCACCCACCCATCTACCTGCCCAATGGTAGAGTGTGGGACTTGCTCTGGTTGCCAAATACTTGAGGCTGCAGAGGATTATTTTTTTTCACTCTCAGAGCTTGTATTGGTCAGAGGTGGTGGTTGGCTACCTCGTACTCACCCTCATATTTAGGTTAGGGAGAGGCTTGGAGTAACTGATTCATAGGCAGATACAACGCAGAGTAAGAGTGAAAAGGGACCATTTTTAGTTGGCGGAGTAATCTCCCTGATTCATTCCAATCATGAATGGGGCTCTGGCATGCTAACTAGTTACGCAATGACCAATTGCTCTCTATTTTGTGGTGGACTCCTAATAATGGGAGTGCCCTGCTGTGGACTCGAGAACAATTTGGTAACCATCTTCAAGTAGCTTTTAAGAGGAAGGGTGGCATCCTCAAACCTATCCCTGAAAGCTGCAAATCTCACAGGTGTATGGGCAAGGGCTCCACTTGACGTCTGTGCTTCGCTGAAAGCTGTGAAGCCCAGAGAGAGAATAAGGACAGACTTCCCGTGGTGTAACAAAATGCCAGCTACGAGGGGCTATAAGGACAAGTACTCCAAAGTCCCAAATCACAGTCTTTCAATAGACTTCCATCATCTTTCCCACTTTCCACTTCCATCATCTTTTGAGCCTTTGCCCTCTTTTTCTTTGGTTTTCAGTTCATGAAGCTCCTTTTTCCTGTTTACAAATCCTGTGAAGGACATGTGCAGGACAATAGAAGACATAATGGGCAATCTGATTGCCCACAGTAAGTTCTAGGTCAAAAGGATATAATATATATTTAGAGTTACCAATATCCAGTAATCAAAGCAAAGAGATGGGGAGATGGAGGTTGAATGGTAAACCAGAGGGGATGAGTGAATAGGAAACAAAGGAATGAAAGATCTGTGGAACAAGAACGTAAGTCTTGTGAAAAGAAGGGAATATGTTGTAACAACAAGATTAGGGAAAATAAATATTCATGCCTGATAAAGTTTAACATCTGGGCTCCAGTTCACACAAAGCCAAACATTAGATAGGGTTCCATAAATCTTCTGGCTTTAGATAAGAGAGAGTGGCTATTCTAAATGAAAAAGGCCTGTTTGTTTCCTTCTCTGAAGTATCATAAAGCTAGTAAATTGCAAATAACCCCTTGTAAATTTATGTCCAGTTGTAGGGGATGACAAAATAACTTTGGTTCAATATTCTAGGGTCCATTACATCTTCAGTGGGGTCCCTATTACTTTTCTCTATATTATTGCAGCTAATGAAGCAGAATGGAAAGGATATTGTAAAAGATATTCGCTGGGTATTATTGTTCCATGATAGAGTGAAATGTAAAGGTAAACTCCACTTACAATTTGTTTAATCTTGCTTCTAGAATGACCTAATCGCACTGACCTAACACTTGTTTTGGGTTGTATCCAAACTAGTCCTATTTAAAGTAGACTCATTGAAATGAACAGGATTTATATTAGATTAACATTGAATACAAACATTCTGTTAATATTTACATTTCCTCACAAAGGTTCTGAAGCATTTCTTTCCTGAAATATTAAATGAACTAGGGAGAATGTTGGAGGGGATTTCTGAAATCAGTCCAGAATCACAAATAATTCTGGTCTAAATGTTTTAATGCCAGAATGAGATTTAATGGTTTTGAGAGATGTCACAATTTGAAGGGGGGAAAAAACTAATTGATGATGCTTTAGTTTGGTAAGCCAATGTATATATTAACAATTAACCAACTCTTCAATAAATTTCAGCTGAAAATGGAGATCTTGGAGGCCATTTCACTCAGAGGAGGGAGTGTTATAGATTATTGCATTAATTGCTTGAGCTTCAACACCCTATGTATAAACCTTAGCAAACGATGGTGATCATATGCCTCTGATATTATCAATCATGTATCCTTAATTATATAATCAAAGTTTATTTATTTATTATTAGTTTTTTTATCCTGCACCTCAGCCAAAAAGGTACCCGGAGCGGCTTACAATTGATCAGTAAAGATGACAGTCCCTGCCTGCCCTCAGGCTTACATTCTAAAAAAGACATGAAACACAAGGAAAAGGGGATGGGGAGGGAAGTGGAAGAAAAGAAAAAGAAATTAAGGAAACTGTTCAGGCTGGTGGGAGTGGAGGGGCAGATGAACAGCTCCTTCTTCTTCCCCACAGGGTCAAGATGACAGTTAGCCCTGTGGGGAAGGGGGATGCAACTGAAGCAGGCTCTGATGGTCTCTGCCTGCTCATGTCTCCCTTGCTGTTGCTTCTTCTTCTTCTTCTTCTTCTTCTTCTTCTTCTTCTTCTTCTTATTCTTCTTCTTCTTCTTCTTCTTCTTCTTCTTCTTCTTCTTCTTCCCCACCTTGCTAAATTATTTGGATAAAATAACCAGATAATTCCAGTGAAGATTATAAACTGTTAAAATGAAACGTTCCAGTTACAGAGGATAATGGCTAATGTTCCCTGAAATCCCAAGTTTGTAAAGAGGAGCTTATTGCATCTGACTGTGGTGCACAATTTTTTATACAATAGAAAGAGCTGAAGCCCTTTCTAATTCAAGAAAAAATAATGAAAAGTTTTTTATTATTATTATAAATAGCTTGACAGAGAATGTAGGTTGGCCAAAGATAGTTTGGAAAAGACAACTTTGGCTCTTGAGACAGTTAGCAGAACTCATGAAATGATACAAACCATCATACAGGAACATGGGCTTGTAAGAAATAACATTTTAAACCTCTAATACTTCAATGGCATACATTCATATTCAGAACCAAATCTAATTTTTTCAATGCACCTTACTCCCATATAAGTGGGTATAGGATTGCAGCCTAACAGCTAAAAATGCCTGATGGGTTCATTGTCAATGGTTTGATATTTAAATAATTGTGTAACAACAACGACAACAACAACAGCCGCCTAATAGAACAAATGCAAATTCCAGCTGGTCTATGCAATGTAAATATCCAATGTCTAAATTGTCTTGATAAAGGCACTGACTGTGAGACAATTAAAAGTTTGTTTATGGCCGCAATCCTATACCAATTTACTTGCGAGTAAGCCTCCTAAGCTCAATGGAACTTATTTCTGAGTAGACATGTATTAAATTGCATTGTAAAAGTGTAATCTATAACCAATTAGAAATGGAAATTATACATACCACTGCATTTTCTCATCTATTAAGGACAGTCATGTTTTTCAAACTTATCTCAGAATTAACATTTTACCCATGGGGAAAAAGCTTTTATGGCCCTCTGCTTTCAAATTATGCCCTCAACTTATCACTAAAACACCAATAAATTTATGCCTCTGTATTTGTGTCCAAAATTACATTCTATACTCTATATGGTGCATCTGGGGTCTTTATCATATGTATCCTGCTATGTCTGATCCAAGACAGACTTGGAGAGGATCTACACTACTGCTTTATAATGGTTTATAACAGTAGTTATAAACTACTGTTTAGGCCCAGGACACACTACATATATACAGTTTCCAAAACGTTTTCAAAGTGTTATATCCTGCTTGGTGTAGATTCCTCCTTGGAATCCTCTTGATCAGAACAAATAAGTCACTCACACAACTGCTTTATTTGCAATATCTGCTCAGAAAAAAGGTGCGGTTGTATTCACTAAATTGCTATACTTTTTAAGGTTGATCATTTGATATGGAACTTGAAAGCTGTATTGAGACATTCCTGTTTTGCAGTTTGAAATCTGATTTCCCCCATCCCCACCCCTCCCTTTTATTTCATTTGTCTATATCCATTGTCTAGTGAACCATGTTATAATATGTTTTAGTATTTTTAAAAGCTAAGTTTTTATGATTTCTTGTGTTTTTGCTGTTGTCTTGGGATGACCTATGGTCTTAAATAAACAAATGGAACGGTGAGGAATGCCGTCCCAATGAGTCCTATTCAAATGATTATTTTGTAAGAAACTGTACTTTCATTAACACGTCTCAAGATTTACTGTAAGTAACATTGGCTATAAAAATGAAGGGAATTAAGTGTTATAGCTACTTCCCTCAGCTCTCCTTTGGAATTATGTCAAAGACATCTACAATCTTTCTTTCTTTTTTAAAAAATCAAGTAAGGAAAGGAGAACTTATTATCCAGAAGATGAGTTCGCACATTATA
Organism: Elgaria multicarinata webbii; assembly: GCF_023053635.1. Taxonomy (NCBI): domain Eukaryota; kingdom Metazoa; phylum Chordata; class Lepidosauria; order Squamata; family Anguidae; genus Elgaria; species Elgaria multicarinata. The sequence continues at coordinate 50,091,099 of NC_086176.1, read as the reverse complement.
TTTTGTGCATGGTAATTGCTTCTGTCACTTGATAATTTGGACATGTGAAACTGCTATTATGAATTAGTTATAACAGATCATTTTATTTTATGTCAGGCCATTACTTCTCAATGGGAGGAAAACCTGAGGTGATGACAAATCTCTCTTTCTCTCTTCAACTGTCAGTGAAACAGGAAGTGCAAACTCTCAATTTTCCCTTGCTTTCTGTGTCTGAAAAGACACTGCCGACTAGGTCTGCCACCTGTTCCTTACTAAATTTTAATACTAAATAAGGAAACATTTCTTGAAATAAGGAACAAGTGGCAAGCCTAATGGTGTCGCGAAAAGAATTCTCCTGATTTGTGCATTGGGACCCACTGTGTTGTTGTTTATTCGTTCAGTCATTTCCGACTCTTCGTGACTTCATGGACCAGCCCACGCCCGAGCTTTCTGTCAGCTGTTGCCACCCCTAGCTCCCCCAAGGTCAAGTCTGTCACCTCCAGAATATCATCTTGCCCTTGGTCGGCCCCTCTTCCTTTTGCCTTCCACTTTCCCTAGCATCAGCCTCTTCTCCAGGGTATCCTGTCTTCTCATTATGTGGCCAAAGTACTTCAGTTTTGCCTTTAATACCATTCCCTCAAGTGAGCAGTCTGGCTTTATTTCCTGGAGTATGGACTGGTTTGATCTTCTTGCAGTCCAAGGCACTCTCAGAATTTTCCTCCAACACCACAGTTCAAGAGCATCTATCTTCCTTCGCTCAGCTTTCCTTATGGTCCAGCTCTCGCAGCCATAGGTTACTACGGGGAATACCATTGCTTTAACTATGCGGACCTTTGTTGTCAATGTGGTGTCTCTGCTCTTAACTATTTTATCAAGATTTGTCATTGCTCTCCTCCCAAGAAGTAAACGTCTTCTGATTTCCCACTGTATTTAGCTTCTAAAACAAGGCTGGGTAACCTGCAGCCCTCAGCTTGTTTTCATGCAGCCTGCAGAGGATGGGGTGGCACAGAGAGAAGAAGGGGAACAGAACTATATCATCCTGCAATGTTGCAAAACCCACACTCTTTTTCTGTGGCTCCATTCACCTTTGGGTGTGTGGCTCTACCCAGAAAGAGCTCTGACCCTGCATCACTGGAATGTGGCCCTCAACAGATTCCACCCCCCCAACCCCACCCCACTAAGGGACTGAAGACTTTGATGAGGGGGGGGTAGACAAAAAAAACCCAGCCCCGTTCTAGAGGTTGCAGGAAGAAGAGGCTGCATAGCTCCAACCCTCTTGCAGCAACGTTGGTTCCTCCTGACTTGACCTGGGTTTAAATACCTCCAGATCAAGCTCGTACTTTTTTCATCTGGGCAACAGCTAGCTTCTAACTTTGTTTGGATGGCTCTTTAGGTGTCTTTGCTGGTCAGCCTGCCCAGCTAGCCTCTTGTCTCTCTCTATCCGTCCCTGCCTGCTTTTCTCCTAATCTTCTGCTTCTTTGTCTCATCAACAGCCTTACCCATCTCATATTTTAGAGTTTTAATTTTTTGTAAAGTACCCAAATAGCTTTGGCTATTGGGCAGTACAGAAATGTAATAAATAATCAACAAAGTAGGCACTAGGTACACCTTTCTAGGGAGGGTATTCCACAGTTTGAGGGCCAGTGCAGAAAAGGCCCACTCCACTGAATCTCAGGGTATGGGGACAGTCGGAGCCATCAGTAAATAAATAAATAAATAAATTCTACTTGCTGCTACCCTGTACCACTATTTCAGATTCTTCAGAAAGACCTCCCAGCTGGAAACCCCAGCCCTTAATTGATTGACCTGTGCCATGTTTGTGTGACATGCCTCATAAATTCTACCTAGACTCTCCTGTAGAATGGACAGAGTTCTCCAATTCAACTGCAGTCCCTATCCTGCTGAGATTTGTAGTTTCAGCTATTCCTCCCCAAGTACTCAGCTGCCTATGGCCAAATCCTGAGAGTAGGCTGGTGTGTGCAAAATTAGTTAGCAGACTGGCTGGAAGGGAATAGAATCCCTGTGTTCAGTGTAATCTTCTTCGGGAGCCTGTTCACTGCTACTGTAATCAATGTCAGAGTGTCAGTTCAGTTTTTAGATTATCCATGGCTTTATGTTTCATCTGATGCCTAATAATAACTTGATGGATTATAAATCAAGATTATTGCTTTATAAAATGAGCTGGCATTCACATATAAAGGACACACTCATGCAAGCTCTTTATATTCTGCCTGCAAGTAGTCCTGTACATTTGGTATGGGGGTTGGTAGAATCAGAGGACATGATCCATTCAAATTTAAGTAGTCATAGGTCCTATTGAATTGTTGTAAATTGCCCAGAGAGCTCCAGCTATTGGGCAGTATAGGGATGATGATGATGACAACAGATTTCATGTTTAAACCTCTATCACCTAAGTCAATGGGACTTAGAAGTGCTTAACTTGGGCTGAATCACAATTACATAAGCTATATTATAGAACTGTACGGATACGATTCTCCAACTCTTTCTCATTTTGAGGAGTCCTAGGTCTAATTCATTGGTTACTAACACAGTACAGCTACAAATGAAAATCCATGTGGTTGGCTCCACATCACAGTAGTGAATTAGTAATACATTCAAGTGAGATTACCTATGTTTAATTACTACCCACACTAGCCATGAATCTTTATCAGGGCTGCTGCAGCTTCCAGTAGTGGTGGTAATATAGAAAGTAACCATGAGATCCAGGGGATCTGTGAGCAGTGCTTGCATAGGTGACCTGAATCCAACTCAGGAAAAATGATTTGTCAGTGGTAAAATATGAAAATACCATGTTGGTCGGACAAATAAAAACACAGATGGATCAAATTAAATGCATGAGTAAACTTTGTAAAATCCAATAACCCTGATTATATTCTCTGAAAATCCACATTATACTTTTTACAGAGGCATGCCATTTAAATAAAATTAATAATGGTGGTGGTTATGATGATGATGTATGACCTGTGGGATCATTAGTCCAAGGCTCAGCAGAACTTTTATCTCCTTGCACCTCACTCTCCACCCAAATATGCAATCATGCTACAGAACATAGTGTGGCCTGTTCAATCCCACTCTACCATATCTAGATGATGATGATGATGATGATGATGATGATGATGATGATGATGTGTCCTGTGGGATCATTAGTCCCAGGCTCAGCAGAACTTTTATCTCTCCACTCAAATATGAAATCAAGCTGCCATAGTGTGGCGTGTTCAATCCCACTCTACCATATCTAGATGATGATGATGATGATGATGTGTATGTCCTGTGGGATCATTAGTCCTAGGTTCAGCAGAACTTTTATCTCCTTGCGACCCACTTCCCACTCAAATATGCAATCATGCTGCCATAGTGTGGCCTGTTCAATCCCACTCTATCATTTCTAGGATGCCCATACTTTTTTTCTCCATGTTCATTTGGAATGTAGGACTAGCCCTAGTATTGGTTCTGCTGCCAGGAAAGGCACAAAGGGCCTCAATGGAGAGTTTCTAGCATGCACTACCAAGCATGCTTGTGTTATTAGCCTTGAACGGGGAAGAAGTGAAAATGCCCATATTTCCAAGCTACTGTGTTCTGAGAGGAGGAAACACAAGAAGAAGAGGACATGCGTCCATGTCACACACTTGCTCTTGCTCTCCAAGGCCTCATCTACACCAAGCAGGATATTGCACTATGAAAGCAGTATATAAAAGGCAGGAGCCACACTATTGCTTCATAGCAGTATTGCACTGCACTGACAACTATTGGGGCCCATTGGCCTATACCATATACCCCTTTCATAGTGCAATATCCTGCTTGGTGTAGATTAGGCCCAACAAAGAAAAGGTATCACATGAGAAAGCAAGCACGACTACAACCATGTGTGGAGTTCATTAGCACGATGGCCTTGGAACACTGAAATGCCTTAAGACAGGAAAGAGGTAAACCTCTCAGCAGGGGAAGCAGTTAGAATAATACAGCCAAAATTTGTGCTGGATTAGGATAAAACCATCACAACTATGACAAATGATATTCGTCATGGTGCAAACTGTGTCTGGAAGTGAAAATTCCATAGCACTGTGCCAAGCTGTTGTGATTAGATAAGTAGGACACACCATCCATACATTTTCCTAAAAGCTTTCATGAAATGTCGTAAACACCTGATTACAAAACACCTTTTATCTATGTACTATGGTTCAACAAAAGCACTAGATTTTAAGTATCTAAACCGATTTCGCTGAAAATGTTGTTTCAGCTTAGCTGCTTAAGGTTAGAGTTGCACTTGTACACCAGGCTTTACTAGAGATCTTATGGGTGGATAAATCTTCCCAACAATTACAATATTTAAATTCTAATTGTAATTTCATTATCCCAATGTGATAACTTTCTGCTTGAAATCCCACTGCTGCACTTAAGTACTGCAAATAATTTCAGTTCCACGATACTAATTGAAAATGCGTGTTTTTTCTAATTAATGTTGCATCAATAAATATAGCCTAATTGAAACTACAACATAATAAAATATCCCTATAAAAGCAAAACATTGTGTAATAACATGCACTTTACCATTAAATAAAAAAAATATTAATAATCCAAAAAGACAGGTCACTGCCCCAAGGAAATATTATTATTATTATTAATTATTATTATTATTAGCATTTCCACAGTCCTTTCAGGTGATCAACCTGGAATCCATGTTTTTTGTACATCACATGGTTCCAGAAATATATTTTGTGGCCGGAAATTAGTAGACTTTGGATGCTTACTACCTAAACGGCTTGGGACCTTGATATTTGAGAGGCACCTCTCCCTATATATGCCTGCCCAAGACTTAAGATCTATTGGAGGAGCCCTCCTCCACATCCCACCAATGCAAGACATACGCTATGGTGGAACATGGGAGAGGGCTTTCTCTGTTGTGGCACCCCAGCTGTGGAATGCCCTCCCCTTGGAGGCCTGACTGGCGCCAGCGCTGACTTCATTTCAGTGCCAAGTAAAGACATGGCTTTTTAATAAAGCCTTGATGGTTAAATTCACCAAGCTTGCACATAGTTTTAAATGTTTTAATTGTTTTTTACTGCTTTTAAATTCTATACTGGTTTTAGCTTGATTAATGGTTTAATTTGTTTTTAGCTGTGTATATTTATTGTTCTATATTGTTTGTGTGATTTTATCTGTACGCCGCCCTGAAACCCTAGTGATATAGGGCAGGATACAAATATTTTAATAAATAAATAAATAAATAAATAAATACCATAATAAGACTCCAGATTACTCTTTCAAGGATCCCTTCTGGCTCACTGTTGTATTGTGCAATCATGCAAACTCTTTTTTCTTTTTGGAGTATTAACAATTTTATTATTTTCTACAGAAAGCAAAGCACAAGGGGGGAAAGGGGAAAAGGATTAAAAAAGACATTACAAAACATCACATACTTTAGTAATATAGTACACTACATCTATTAGAAACACATATACAAAACACATAAGGTCATATTTCATTTGCGACAATCTTCACGTCAGACATAGACTGTTAATTACTACCCTTTAGCCAGCCCAGTGTTATGTAAAAACCACAGATTATATATAAAATCTACAAATAGATAGTTCTTTTGCAACTCTTGTATATACTCTAACAGAGGTTTCCTGTCCAGTACAAATGAGGTTGCTGATTTTTCTCTTACTAACGCCGGAGGTTTTGCCATCTCCACCAACTCCAAAACCTTGAGTAACCATTCCTCCATTGATGGTACTTGAGTCTTTTTCCAGTATTGCGCGTATAGTAGTCTGGCAGCTGTTGTCATATACAGAAATAATATTTCTTTAAGTTGATCGTCCATAAGTCCCAGCAAAAATGCTTCTGGTTTCATCATTTGTATATTTATCTTTTAAAAAATTTGCATTAATAAGTGGATCTTAGTCCAGAAAGATTTTGCTTTTTTACATGACCACCACATATGGTAAAAAGGTTCCTTCTTGTTCATCGCATTTCCAACAGTCTCCCAAACAACCCCTGTACATTTTTGCTAATTTTGAGGGAGACATATACCATCTATACATCATCTTATAAAAATCCTCCTTAAGTCTGGTACTTAATGTATATTTTAAACCTTTTACCCACATATTTTTCCATAATTCCATTGGTACCTTGTACCCAAAGTTTTGATCCCATTTTATCATACAATCGTTTGTGTGTTCCTTCTCTGTCTCAAGCTTTAACAATAGCTTATATACCTTAGAGATAACATGTTCGTCATTAGTACATGGTGCTTCTTCAAACATTGACTTTGTTTCCTCAAATCCACATTCTTTTATGTCGCTTTTAAACTTCTCCATAATCTTCATGCAAACTCTTTTAAAAGCAGTGTACAGTGCATATATGTAACTTTAAAACCAGTTCCACCCCGTCAACAAGAAAGCATGCGGTCATCAGAAATCTCTTGAAAACAAACCTATTATATCACTTTCAAATGAGCACACTTGTGCAAGACTGAAAAAAAGGATTTTTCTTTAAAAAAAGAAAGAGAGAGAGAGAGAGAATTCACAGTGTATTTGGGACATTCCCCAGTGCCCTTTCTTCTCAGTTTTTCTTCTCACGCAGGCTGGAGGTCAAGGGATGAGAGATGGTTGGCACCACTCATGAGATTGTGAGCAGCAGCAGAGGTTTTCACACCTCTTGTCAGGTGGCTCTGTAGCCGCTCCCAACAACCCATGATGAAGGTGCCATGCTGGGGTCAGATGTCACAACACCCTTCTGAACAACCCAGCAACAAGCTATGGGTTCTCAGGCTGGGTTGTGCATGGAAAACAGCCCACAAAGAAAAAAATGCTTTGGGTATAGATCTTACGACAAGCTGCCTTGAAAGAACCCGTGATGACAACCCACTATGGTTTGTCATATCATACAAACCAGGTCAGTCAGTCATTGTGGATAGACTCAGACTAGAACTGATGGCTTGAAACAAACAGCTTGCACCCAGCTGAATTCTCAACAATCCTTCACAGGTTCCACCCTCTTACTGAGGAATGAAGAGCCTTCAAAGGGCTGGCATCTAACATTTCATTACTTCTCTATTTATTGTTGCTGTACTAACGGGTGCCCAGATTTATGAGACCTTTGGCAGATGTAATGTTGGGGGCTCTGCCAGTGTCTCCTATAAGGATCCATGAACAGGAGCTGACGTGGGAGGATATTTGGGGGGGAACTGGGAAAATTAACCAAGCAGCTATAGGTGCATTGCCTACATTGGCAAACGGGTTGGGTTCAATTTCTGCAAATATAAGATATTTTTTAAAAAAATGCTGGGTTTGGCTTGTGAAATGAGATATGAAAAAAGACAATTACAGCAAATTTAAGAGACAGATTAGGTATGACAGTGACAGAGGGGAGTAGGGTGAGAATAATGGCAGCAAAGGTGGAACTTAACACTTCCCCTGCCCACACTTTCCTCTCAGAAACCACATTTTAAAAGTTGATTTTCTTGTGTCGGGGTTCCATGATCAGAAGTAACCTCAGTCAGGACAAAAACATCTTAAAAACAGTTTCACAGGAGAAAGTGTGGGCAGGCAGGGGAACATTCATCTCCTCACTTTCCTCTAACCTGTCTTCACTTTAAATCCTCCCTCCCAAACACTTGAACTTTGTGGTAATTCAGATGGTTTCATGTTGCATCACACAGCTAGTTTCAACCTCAGGTGGAAACATGCCACACTTTTTGTCAATGTCTTCACTTATTTCATATCACAAGGCATAAAGATGATTTCTGTTAACACTAGGATAAGTTAAATGTCTGGTTTTCTCCATGGAAGTGTCTAGAGTGACCAAGGGAATTTCAGCAGGTGTTGTGTGTATGCATACAGCACCTGGTGAAATTCCCTATTAAGCATAACAGTTAAAGCTGTAGGAGCCCTGCCCTCTTTTGAATTTGGAGTGAACAAGGATTATGGGAGTTGTAATCCAAAATGCCTTGGCAGGGGATAAGGTTGCCTAGCCCTGATCTACTCTGATCACAGCAGCTTTCTAAAAGCTCAGGTAAGGTCTACTCTAATTCCAAACCTTGCTACCTAGGATTGTTTTAGCTACGGAGCTGTTGAGGATTGAGCCTTCCACTGAGCTATGGGCCTTATTGTTACCATTCCATGCTGCTGCATGGTTAGCTCTTCTGGGTTTTGTGTGTTTTGGTTTGCCATGAACCTAACTGGATGGCCTTGAATAAACTACTACCTCTCCGTCTCTTCTGTTTCTCAGGATTTGAGGATAAAGAATTGGATAAAAATAGTAAAAACATGTTATATACTGAAAAATGCTAAGGAAATTAAAAATAATACAATTCTGTAATATTATTGTCATTTTGGCAATAATTTACCAGAGTGCCATATGTTACCAGTAAATACAACTTCAGTGAATAACCACTGTCCCATACAACACAAACACTTATTAAATTAAATCTAATTAAGTTAGTAGCACACATATTGGGAAACATACTGGCCAATTAGCTAAACGAAGTTGCCTTGGCCAAGTTGTCACTATTTGGCAGGTTGTTGACATCTCAATCAACACGTGCAATAAAAGAGGAGCGGGATGACAAAAATACCTCATGCTTTTCATAGAATAACTGTGATTCATTCCGGCCTGGGGGTGTTGATGAGCTGGGCCCTAATGTTAGAATCTGCTATTGCTCCAGCATTCACTTCTTATTCTAACTTGCTAATCCAAATCATATGGACAAGCAGGAATGTGGAGGTATATCTTGCATCTGCCCCAAGCTCTCGTTCAACTATTTTTAAAAGGTCATAGGTAAGGCATGCAGGAGTATGAATACATGGTGACAGTTAGATACAAACATAATGCAAAGAGCTACTTAAGGTTCGTTAAGCCAGCCAGTTCTTGCCCCTGTTCTCCACAATTTCTGCTTCAGCTTTTTATATGACAGCCTTCCACAAACTGGTGTTGGAGTACAACTGCCATCATCCCCATGTCCTGTTTAGGCCTGATCCTGAAGAAGATACTCAAGCACACTGGAGAAGTGGACTTAAGAGCAAGGCAGAGCTGAGATATGAAGGTAAGTCACATGGGAGGGTAAGAAGCTGGGCTGCACAGAGCTAAACAACCTGTGTTGTTGCAGAGTGGAATATATGAGAACTGAAGGCTTATGTAGCCTTGACTTCCAGCGCTCTGCCTGGGCCTCAGCTGCAAACAGTTAGCCCAACTTTCACAGCTTCCTGTTTCTAAGAAGTCACTGAGACTTGATAAGCCCCCCTACTTTGGAGGACTCACAATTTAAAACTTTAAAAATCATTTGAAAACATTAAAACTTCACACACTGCAAAATTAAGAGTAAGACAAAAGCAATTAAAACAGAGCGTGGAAGTAATACATTTAAAATCACCCATAAGCCATGCAGAATGAAATTTTAACAGCCTACCTAAAACAGCCTGAATGAAAAAGGGGACAGTCTGATTTCTTTCATGTAAAAGTTCCACAAGTGGGGTGCTGCCACAGAGAAGGCCCTGTCCAGAGAAGGCCATTCTTGGTGCTAGGACATACAGAAAGGCCACCAAAGCCCTTCTTGAATTATGGGCAGGTTCATGTGGAAGGAGGCAGTCTTTCAGATATTCTAGCCTCAAACTGTTTAGGACTTCATAGATATTCACCAGTGAATTGAATTATGCCCCAATACAAACTGGCAGATAGTGGAGTTGATGCCACATTTTTACTAGCTGCAGCTTTTGAACTTTTTTCAAGAACATCCCGATGCACAGCACATTGCAGTAATCTAAATGGAAGGTAATTAAGGCATGGATCACAATGGCCAGATCTGCCTTCTCCATGAAGGGTTACAACTGGTGCATTAGTCAAAGCTGGGCAAAGGTATCTCTATCCACAGCAACCAGCTGAGAGCAATACGAGGTCCAGAGGATCAGCTGTGAACCTGATCCTTCAGAGGCAGTGCAACCCCATTTAACTCCTATTCACATGTAAATGTCCAAATAACCACCATTCTTCAGGCATTACAATTCATCATGCAGGCTCAATGAAACTTCTAAAGTAGAATGTTGAATGACAAGTGGCTAAGAATGGATATGGGGCAGCTGGTGTGTGTGTGTGTGTGTGTGTGAATAATCCTTTAACAGCACCTTCAGGATATGTCAACCTTTTCATAAATAAACCAACAGTCACGCAAGTGATCACAAATGATTTAGCACATGTTGCTACGTTGACAAAGAACATCTTAATGAGAGCATTTGTGGCCTGGTCTTCAAATATTACTGGGAATATAATGAGGTGATGGCAAGCCCAAAGAGAAAGGAATAGGGGACCTTTTCAGTGACTCAGAAATGTGTCATGTTAAAACTGGAAGTTGCTATAATGCAAATATATTGCTCATACTTTAGAAATGGCGTGCTCTGACACTAGGCATGTAACACTCTGTTACATATTTGTTCAATTATGCTCTTAGGAAGCTGGGGAAGTCCTCTTTCCCCCTAAGATATTGATTGGTGAGACCTTCCTGCTCATAACATTCTTCAAAAAGAAAAGATATTGAATGCATATGCCTCAGCAAAAGAGAGATTGGTCAGCTTGTCAAAGCTCACACCTGGCAACAACTATGGCCCATAAATATACATTGTAGGGAGATGAGAAATGGTACAAATTAGGGCAGACTTTCTCAACCTGGTGCACTCCAGATGTGTTGGAACACCGTTCTCAGCATGCCCTAGCCAGGAGCCACAGTGACAACGTGTCTAGCTAAAAAGAAGTCTTTTACTACAGAAGCAAGTTGTGCTCATGTGAGCTTAGCAACAAGGTGAGAAAGCCAGGACAGCTGACTCTTCCCCACTTTCTCCTAGTAAATAACTACAAATGAATAACTAAAAATACCCCCCATCTTCTCCTCATAAATACTTTAATTTTCTAGGTAAACAAACCCAATAAGAGCAATAAGAAAGCAGTTACAGAGGTAGAAAGCTAGCAGGGGTGTGGGGCTATCCAGTATATTGCAATGAGTGCCACAAATTAGGGGTGTGCACGGACCCCACGCTCCACTTCACTTCCAGATCTGCGATTTGCGGATCGGGCCGCTTCGCTCCGCCCCCGCTCTGCCTATGTCTGCTCTGCTCCGCTGCGGAGCTCCGGATCTGGATTGGAGCTCCGTTTTCCCCCCCATAGGCTTGCATTGAAAGCTAAAAAAGTATACAGCTTTTTTCTGTTAAAGTTAGAAACCTCAAGTTTGGCACCATGACACCTCATGGAGGTATACACACACACTCCAAGTTTCAAGCCAATTCCATCATCCCCTGATTTTTGGGGAATTTTTGAAAATCGGGCACCCCATTCACACCCCTTTCGATAGCTCCGTCAATTTGCACGTTAGAAACCTCAAACTCGGCACCATGATAGCTTATCCAGGGATACACATGCACGCCAAGACTCAAGGCAATCCCATCATCCCCTGATTTTTGGCGGGGCTCTAACCTTTTAACTCACCCCAAATCAAGTCCCATTTTACAAGTACGTCAATTTGCATGTCAGAAACCTCACCTTCGGTCCCATGACAGCTTACCCATCTGTCTACATGGATGCCAAGTTTCAAGCCAATCCCATCATCCTGGATTTTTGGGGAATTTATGAAAGTCGGACACCCCAGTATCTGCAGACAACTCAATGGGCCCATTTCAAAGGAAATCCCAACATGCCATGAATTGGGGAGTAGAGATAAACCTAAATATGAATCTTCTTCCACACTTGAAAAATTGATTTGGAACTTGAGCACAGGAAGGACTTCTCCCCTGAGTCAAAGCAAGACACACAAAAATCATCCCTGCGAGGTCGGCAGGGGAGGAGGGAGGGAAGGCAGGCAGGCAGCAGACATTTCTGGGGGCACAAGGAAGTGAGCCAAGGATAGTTTCAAAGCCAGTAATGCATATAAAATGGAATAAATAAATAAATAAATAAACAAAGGAGGGGTGGAATTAAAAGCAGCAGTGTTGCTGAATAAAAAACAAGAAGAATTTTTTTTAAAAGGCTATATCTGTCTTTTACCAGTAAGAGGGGAGTGGACGTGCCCAAGAGGAGGGGGAATCATCTGCCAATTTGACTGGTCCTGTCTAGGTACCAGTCTTTAAGAAGCAAAGGATCACTTCAACTCATGATAGGCATTCTCTCCAGTGATTTACCTTTGGAGGGCTCTGATGGCCCTCCAAGGACAGGAGAGTGCACTGGGCACATCCACATGCCCTAGGGGAGCTCATCCCCTTGCACCACATCTATTCAGTTGTTCCCCAAAGTTAGGGTGGGTAGCAGTGCTGTGTTTTCTATCTCTTATTATTGGCTTAGTATATGATTTCAGGTTGTGTTTGTGCATTTGGTGGGGCTACTGTTTTAAAAAACACTGGGAAAAGTCCGTTCAGACTAAGAAAGAGAAGTTCCCAGAATCCCAAGTTACCCGTTTTGCCTATCCCCTCCTCCAACTTTGGGATCATGTGATCATGACCGGGAGTTAACTCTGCCCCTCAGCCCTTCGAAAAAGGTACATTTTCCTGCTGTTTTACCCGATTTTTCCAAAAATTCTAGCAAGCGAACCGCAGCATGCAGAGAGCTGAGAGTAGGCTCAAAATGACCCCCAGCCACGACTCTCTAAGCACAAGAAGTTTCAGAAAGTTAGCTTAAAAAACAACACAGTTATCCCCTATTCTTTTCCGCAATGCAATCCTATGGGCGAAATTTTTCAAAATGGCTATTAGATTGGTCCGCGAAAAGAGAAGCGTTCCGCGTATGGGCGCTTCTCTTCGCCGTGCTTCTACGGGTCCCTGGTCCGCTTCTACTCCGCCTCTGGGCAAGGCGGAGCAGGCCAATTCGCTTCTGATTCTCCACTTCTAATCGGAGCGGAGCACATCCCTACCATAAATATGACTGTCTGTTAGATGGGCAGAAGTTGTGGGTGTATGCTCAGTTTAATGAGCTTCTGACTCTTTGGGAGCAAGTTTATTCTCTTAAAGCTAAAGTGGCTGAGAGAGGTGGAGAGGTTGGGGGATGAGACCTTTAGGTACCTCTTAGCAGTGTCCCAATCCCTGTGATAACTGCTCTACTGTAATGGAGAATGGGGGTCTCAGGGAAGGAGGACATCATTCTAGAAATGACCCCTTAGAAGCGGCCCATTCCTCGGAGGACAAACACATATCCTGTCACACTGAAGATGTGCCTTTGAGGGGCCAGGGACTTGTAGTAATGGGAGGATCACTAATTAGACACATAAACAGCTGGATTTGTGATGGTTGTTTACCCTATAGTAAACTGTCTGCCTGGTGCAAAGGTTGCAGATATCACACACCATCTAGACAGCTTTGTAGATAGTGTTAGGGTGGAGATAGTGGTTGTGGTCCATGTTGGTACCAATGACATGGAGAAATGCAGTCATGAGGTATGGGAATCCAAATTTGCATTGCAAGATAGGAGGCTGAAATCCAGAACCATCAAGGAGGCTGTCTCTAAAATGCTATCTGTTCCATGCACAGGGCCAGCTTGACAGGCAAAGCTGAGGAATCTCAATGTGTGGATGAACCAGTGGTGTAGGAAAGAGGGGTTCAGATTTGTTAGGCAATAGGAGTCAGTTTGGAATAAGCCAGGCCTGTACAAGAGTGACAGGCTCCACTTGAACCAGAACAGAATTAGACTTCTGGGGCTAAACATAAAAAGGTGGTAGAGCAGCTTTTAAACATAACCTGGGAGAAAGTTAATAGGAGCTGAGAAGCATCTGGTTTTGATTGAATGATCCCTAAGGGATGAAGGTGAAAATGTTTCCTATTGCCCAAATAGGAACGGGGAAAGGAATAGGCAATGAGCATATAGTGAAATGTGATAGCCAGTCAAAAAGGCCTAAAGGTCATAGCAGAAGATGTACATGCCAGACACATCTGGTGAGAGACACTGTGTACAGATGTTTCTATGTGAATGCTAGAAGCCTCTGAGCCAAAATAGGAGAGTTGGAGTGCCTGGTTTTAAAGGAAAACTTAGATATAGTGGCCAAAATGGAAACCTAGTGGAATGAAGAAAACCAGTGGGATACAATTATCTCTGGACAGAAATGCTACACAAAGGACAGGGAAGGGTATACTGGAGATGTCACACTGTATAAGAGGACATAGTGTCAAGCAGACTAGAAAATCTAAAAGGGGCAGTCTTTTCCACAGAAGCCCTGCAGGTGACAATTCTAGGCTCCAAAAGTAATTCAGTACGAGGGACATGCTGTCGTCCCCCAAAACAGTACTATCTAATTTAAAATATATTTAAGTGGGAAATTGCAAAGGAAGTCCAACATAGTCACCTTGGCTTCAAAAGAGGAAATTTCTCTAAAATGAGGGAACTGGTAAAAAAAAAAAAAAAAGTTGAAAGATGGAGTAGAGAGTGGTAAAGCCCTTCAAAATACTTAGATGGTTTCCTCAAAACCACAATAATAGAAGGTCAGCTAGAATGTAAACCACAGGTTAGGAAAGGTAGCATCAAGTCCAAGAGGTCACCAGCATGGTTAACAAGCAGTGTCAAGGAAGCTATTGGAGAAATGAAGTCATCTTTCAGAAAATGGAAGTCTTATCTAAATGACTGGAGAATGGCCAATATAATACCAATTTTTAAGAAGAGATCCCAGGAGATTACAGGATGGTTAGCTTAATATCTGTCTTCAGTAAATTGATTGAAAGCATAATTAAAAATAAAGTTAGTAAGCATATAGAAAGACAAACCCTGCTGAAAAAGAATCAACATGGCTTCTGCAAAGGAAAAGTCCCGTCTAACTAATCTTTTAGAGTTCTTTGAGAGTGTCAATAAACATGTGAACGGGGTGATTCAGTAGACATGGTTTACTTGGAGTTCCAAAAGGCTCTTGACAAAAAGCCAAAGACTCTGGAGCAAACCTAGCAGTAATGGAATAAGAGGAGAGGTCCTATTATGGATCAATAACTGGGTAAAGAACAGAAAGCAGATAGTAGGAAGAAATAGTACATTTTTCCAATGAAGACAGAGATCTGTAGTGTGACCAATGCTTTTAAACTTGCTCAAAAATGATCTGGAAATGGAAGTGAGCAGTGAGGTGGCCATGTTTGTCACCAAATTATTTAGTGTGGTTAAAACAAAAATATATTGCAAAGAACTCTAAAAGGAGCTCTCCAAACTGGGAGAATGTGCCAATGTGGTTAAATGTAAGAAGTATAAAGTGATGGATATTGGGGCAAAATAATAATAATAATAATATCCAACTTCACTTATGAGCTGGTGGGATCTGAGCTAGCAGTGATTGATCAAGAAAGAGACCTTGGGGCTGTAGTGAACAACTGGATGACAATGTCAACCCAGTGCGTGGCTGCTGGGAAGAGGCAAATTCCATTTTAGGCATAATTAGGAAAGGAATTGAAAATAAAACTGTCAATATCATACTGGCCTTGTGCAAATCTATGTTGCAACCACACTTAGAATAGTGTGTACAGTTATGTTCATTGTACCTAATAAAGCACATTGTAGAACTGGAAAATGTGTGGGAAAGGGCAATTAAAATGATGAAGGAGCTAGAGCAACTCCCCTGAGAGGAAAGGTTAAAACATCTGGACTGTTTAGTTCAGAGAAATGGCAAGTAAGGGGAGAGATAATAGAAGTGTACAAAATTATGCATGGTGTGGAGAAAGTGGACAAGAAGACATATTTCCCCCTCTCCCATAATAGTAGAATCCAGAGTCATCCCATCAAGCTGATTGGTGGGAAATACAGGATAGAAAAAAGGACATACTTAAACAGTAAAATTTGCTACCACAAGATATAGTGATGGCCACCATGCTGAATGACTTTAAAAGGGGATGGAACAAATTCATGGCAGATAAGGCTATCAATGGCCACTAGTCCTGATGGCTATATGCTCCCTTCTGTATTGGATGCACTATGCCTATGTACACCAGTTGCTGGGGAACATTAGCAGGAGGATTGCTATTGCACTCATGTCCTCCTTGTGGATTTCCCTCAGGCAGCTGGTTGGCCACTGTGTGAACAGAATGCTGAACTAGATGGACCCTTGGTCTGATCCACCATTGCTCTTCTTAAGTTCTTACTTCTGGAGGGCATCAGGTTGAGGAAGGCTGAATTAGAGAAATGTGTATCCCTCTACATTCTGGGAGCTTTTGCAAGCAGTCGCATCAGGCGGGGGACGGGGCGGGCAGAGCAGAAGAACTACCCTGTTCTAACTCCCGCTTGCTCACACAGGCCAGGGTAGGAGGTGTGGGCAGGGTTTCCCTTATTATTTATGTATTTATTTTCTTAAAATAGCACCCTCTACCTAGCAGATGCTCAGAGTGATATACAAGAAAAACATTAAAGCCTCACATAAAACCTGAGGGACAAACAAACAAAACCATACAGTAAAATTTATGAGGAGTGGCATTAATATTAAAGAGTGGCAAAAACATTAAACATCAAAAGCCTGACAGAACAAGACAGTCTTTACTGCCCATCAAAAAGCAGTAGTTCCTCCCATTGACACCAATGGGAGTTTTTCTCCCTTTTTTTTCCAGGGCAGGGTGGAGTTCAGGGGAATAGTGGGCTATGGATCTTGTGGGACGAAGGCCTCCCGTGATCTGCCTCTGGCACGTCCGTTCCCCCACCCCCCCAGTGCAAACTAAATTTCTAGAAAGACTCTACAAGCAAAAGAGATTATCACTGGCTAGCATGGTGTTGCCTTGTACCAGAAAGGTTATGCCTTTCAGTGCTTCAAAGTGAAAAGTGTATTGGCAAGTCTTTGTAAAAGTGTGGTTATCCTGTGACAATCAAGCTACCGTCAGAAATGGATGGGCCTAGGTTAGTTGTGCTCATTCTTTTAGGGTCCTTTCCTCTCTACCTTCTGTATATCCATTTCTTCATCTTCCTTGTTTCAGAAATGAACAAAATATTTGGAAATATAATCACACACACATGAAAAAAACCAACACCTGAAGGTCAGGGCAAAAAAACTGCCATCTGGCAATCTTGATGTAGCAGAACAGTGGAATAGTTTTAAAAGAAAACAGCTCATTTCACTTACTAATGATTTCCCTCATGTGTATAATTATGGTATTAAAACCGCCCTTAATTTTTGCCAGTTTTCTGTGACTTACTGATAATTTTATACAAGAAAGCTAGCAAAAGACCTTCTTTCATTCAAAGAAGAATTCATCAGTCCATAGCTTTTTTTCTAAAAAGAAAAAAGAAAAAAAGGACAACTATTAGCAATTCCTGCTCATTGTAAAGAGGAGTAAGCAATGTGCATAAGACTCCCATGCACTCCCATGTATACAAGAGAGCAGCTGATAGGGCCTTAAGTTAATTGGCTGCTGAATGAATAGTCTTGTAATGATATAGTTAAGTTTAGTCTACAAACCTATACACACTTACTTAAGAGTAAGCCCATTCAATTCAATGGAACTTACTACTAAGTAGACATGCATAGGATTGCACTGTTGATATTTAAAAAACTTGTTAGAGTAGACGTGAGGAGGGTACCTGCTTCTAGGCATTCGGTCTGGTGGGTTATTGCATAGGAAAGCCTCCTCATTCACAATCTGGGCATATGTAGGCCTCTAGATTGCAAGTCTGGAAGCAGCATGACAGGATGGATTGTTGTACAGCTACATTGAGGCAAACAAGGTTGTGTGTTTTCACAACTATACACACACAAAGACTGGGTTAGTCATGACTAATTTGGCCCATTGATTTTAATGGGAACTAAGTTCAACAGCTCGCTCGCTTTCCATTACACACACACACACACACACACACACA
The DNA here is from genome assembly GCF_023053635.1 of Elgaria multicarinata webbii. Lineage (NCBI taxonomy): Eukaryota > Metazoa > Chordata > Lepidosauria > Squamata > Anguidae > Elgaria > Elgaria multicarinata. The sequence continues at coordinate 50,073,324 of NC_086176.1, read as the reverse complement.
CACACACAGAGTGTACGTTTCTTGGAGACATAGGTAGGATGACCATATGAAAAGGACAGGGCTCCTGTATCTTTAACAGTTGTAATGAAAAGGAAATTTCAGCAGGTGTCATTTGTATATATGGGGAACCTGGTGAAATTTCCTCTTCATCACACCAGTTAAAGCTGCAGGTGCCCTGCCCTCTTTTAAATCTGGTCACTCTAGTGTAGCTCCTGCAGATTTAACTGTTGTGATGAAGAGGGAATTTCACCAGGTTCTCCATATATACAAATGACACCTGCTGAAATTCCATTTTCTATACAACTGTTAAAGATACAGGAGCCCTGTCCTTTTCATATGGTCATCCTACCTATGTCTCCAAGAAACGTAGACCACTCCTGAAGAATTAGACCACTCCTGAAGAAGCCTAATCTGGACCCGGAAGATGTTAACAACTACAGGCCGGTGGCTAATATCCCTTTCCTGGGCAAGGTGCTTGAGCGGGTGGTTGCAGGACAACTCCAGGCACTCTTGAATGAAATGGATTATCTAGATCCATTTCAATCAGGTTTCAGGCCTGGTTTTGGAACAGAAACTGCCTTGGTCGCCCTGTGGGATGACCTCTGTCGGGAGAGAGACAGGGGGAGTGCGACCCTGTTGGTTCTCCTGGACCTCTCAGCGGCCTTCGATACCATCGACCATGGTATCCTTCTGGATAGGTTGTCTGAGCTGGGAGTTGGAGGTACTGCGTTGCAGTGGTTCCGCTCCTACTTGGATGGCCGATTCCAGAAGGTGGTGCTGGGGGATTATTGCTCTGTGCCGTGGCTCCTAAGCCATGGGGTTCCGCAGGGTTCTATCTTATCCCCTATGCTGTTTAACATATACATGAAGCCGCTGGGGGAGGTTATCCGGAGATGTGGACTGAGGTGTCATCATTATGCGGATGATACCCAGCTCTACCTTTCCTTTTCATCAAACCCAGGTGAGGCAGTGACTGTTCTGAACCAGTGCCTGGGCACAGTAATGGACTGGATGAGGTCTAACAAACTGAGACTCAATCCAGACAAGATGGAGGTACTGTTAGCGGGTGGTTCATCTGTCCGGCGAAGTGATGTTTGCCCTGTCCTGGATGGGGTTGCACTCTCCCTAAAGGATCGGGTCCGTAGTTTGGGGGTGCTCTTGGATCCAGAACTGTCACTTGAGGCACAGGTGAACTCAGTGGCAAAGAGCACCTTTTATCAGCTTAGGTTGATATACCAACTACGCCCTTATCTGGACAGAGATAGCCTAGCTACAGTTATCCATGCTCTGATAACCTCTCGCTTGGATTACTGCAATGCGTTATACGTGGGGCTGCCTTTGAAAACGGTCCGGAAGCTTCAGCTGGTACAAAATAGGGCAGCAAGGTTATTAACAGGGACTGTCCGGCGAGATCACATTATGCCAGTCCTTTTCCAGCTTCATTGGCTGCCAGTCCAGGTCCGGGCCCAATTCAAAGTGCTGGTATTGACATTTAAAGCCCTAAACGGTTTGGGGCCAGGTTATCTGAAGGAACGCCTCCTCCCATATGTACCTACCCGGACCTTAAGATCATCTACAGGGGCCCTTCTCCGTGAGCCCCTGCCAAAGGAAGCGAGGCAGGTGGCTACTAGGAGGACGGCTTTCTCCGCTGTGGCACCCCGGTTGTGGAACGAGCTCCCCAGAGAGGTCCGCCTGGCGCCTACACTGTACTGCTTTCGTCGCCAGCTGAAGACCTTTTTATTCACTCAGTATTTTAACACTTAATTTTAACTTAAATTTAATTTTTACTGTTTTAACTCTGTATTTTAATCTTATATCAACTTTGCTGTGTGGTTTTATCCTGGTTGCGCTTTTTATACTGTATTTCGTAATTGTGTTTTAACCTGTTGGGTGTTTTATTGTGGTTTTAATTTTGTGAACCGCCCAGAGAGCTTTGGCTATTGGGCAGTATAAAAATGTAATAAATAAATAAATAAATAAATACAGGAGCCCTGTCCTCCTTTTCATATGGTCACCCTAGACATAGGGGAGTACAGTATATACCTCTAGATTGCTAAGAAGCCCTCTCCTTTCCTACTCACTTCCATTTCTAAACTGGTTCTTAATGGTTGAAGTGAGAAAGGAGCAGGCTAATTCCATGAGACAACTGTTTGCCTTCTAACCTATGGCCTGACTGGAGTCCACTGGGAGAGTAGCCTTCAATGGGGTGGCCCCCTTCTTATGGAACTCCCTGTCACTGGAGGTCAGGCAGGTGCCAATGTTATATTGCTTTCGGCGCCTCCTGAAAACATTACTGTTTCAAGAAGCTATCCCGGAATGACTGGCTGCATTTCAAACTGTACCATTACTTTTAAAATTTAATTTTTAATGATGTTTTAATTCTGTTTTTATTCTTTTATCCCATTTGTTCACCACTCCAAAATCCTCAGATAGGGAGCGGTATATAAATATTGTAAATAAATAAATAATGAAGCAATTTAGGGTTACTTTAAAAATCCACACTCTGTCATTCTTACCCTTTGAACTTCAGGGTTCAGCACCATGATTTATTTTAATTTGAAATGTAATTCTATGTTATATTGGAGGCTAGTTGGGTGTGCCTATGTTGATTCAACATGGCTTTGTTTAGGCAACACTAGTTTATAGTCTACCCTAGCAGCCAGCCTCATCTTACATTCATAGAGGTCAAATATTCCTTTGGGGAAGTAAAACATATCAAAAAGAATACAATTCAGAATTTCCCTGACTGGTACAGGACTTTGGGCGTTTTCTTGCATCAGATGTATTTTTATACAATAATGTTTGCCCATAAAATGTTGCTGAAAGTTACAGATGAGCAATTGCTCATGGAGCATAGCATGAATTACCACCTTGTTGCCAAACGAGTGTACATTTCACACAGACTGTAAAAGCCAAATGACACGTTGGGTGAAGTCCGAGATTAGAAAGATAAAAACATCACAATGTTGGTTTTACAGCTAAGGTAGGAAAGCATGTGACAACAGAGCTGTGTGTTAGTATAAGACCAATAAAACATAATCATATTCATCATGTATAAAGAGAAAATAAGGGGATTAGGAAGAGTTACACCATAGCTGTCATCACAGGATTCCAGAAATAAAATGTGAAGTAAATAAATAATAAAAAAGCTGCACCTGTGCCAAAAAGAAAAGGGGGGAGGAGAAAGATTGCTAGTGTATACAGAAAACAACTACAGCCCTCCTGTCTTAATTTCCCTCATGTGATTAGAATCGTGGGATGGGGAGCTTGGATGAACGCAAGTGATTCTGGCCCCTCCAGTGCTGTTCACGGAGGGCAACTGTCTGCAGGGGAATAGGGTGGGGGCAGAGGAAGGGGGTGTGGCCATCTGGGGAATCTCAGCAGGTTGGATTGGGGTCACCAGAAGGCCAGATTTGGCCCATGGGCCTGAGATTCTGCACCCCTGCTCCAATCAGTTATGGGGAACTTGTATCCCTCTAGTTCTTGGACAACAACTAGGGATGTATGGATTTTGTAAAAACTGTTCCGTTTGTGTTTCACGAATTGTCAGGTGCCTTTCATTCCATCATCTGCTCATTGAAAGAATTGGATGTCGTCGTCCCTCCCCAATTTACCGGATTGGCCCAAAATTGAATTTGCACACACTCGTACTTGGAATTTTTTTTGGGGGGGGGGGGGCTGGGAAACCTAGGGAAAATACACATTTTCAGCTGCTTTTTTTCTTTTCTTATTTTACATATTTTTCTATGACTAAATTTGTGTAAAATTCCATAAAGGAAAAAGAAAAACATTGCACAAGTCCACTAAATCTATGTAACTTGGGGAAAAAACTGTGTGCTGTGGAATCTGCAGATTGGATTCATAGAAATCTAATTTGATTCTGCTGCAGATTTCTCCGACATCCCTAACTACAACCCCATTGGCCATACTGGTTGGTGCTGATGTATGTTGGTATCCAATGAAATCCGGAGGGGCAGTTTGTCCACTTGTGATCTAAATGGTGGTTATGAAGAAGGATGGATGTGCCTCTTGTGCAGCTGCCATGTTGCTGCTGCTGCTACCTCCATATCTGTCATTTCAAGTCTACAATGTCGGCTGTGGTGAGTGCCAGATCAGTGAAGGTCATGCATTTCACACAGTTAGAGTAACTCTATGGTGGGTTTTAAAAGATACCTGTGTTTCACACATTGATGGCTTTTCGTGCTTTTGGTTTACCACACAATTGCTGAACTGAAAGGGCAGGAAGCTGTCTGGACATGCCCTTACGCTGTGGTGAAAACTCAGCATGAGACCTCAGTGAGGTTTTTTGTTTTTAGAAAAAGGGGAGGGAAAAAAGCATGACAGCACGAATTCACTCTACACTGTTTGTGGTCTAAAGCCAGACATGCTTCCTTCAACCCCATTTGTTACTTAGAAACCACAAACAGTACATTTATGGACACTGCAAATCATGCACATTTTCTCCACATGATGCACTTCTTCTTTCTGCACATATGAAATTCTACATTTTGCATATTTTCCCCCAGAGAGATTTGCTTTCTATATAGAAAATACATAATGTTTTAAGCATCTTTTGCCTCTTTCATTTTTAAAAAACCTTCCCAGATGGCATTATTTTAAATTTATTATTTTAATTACTTTATTCCACACTTCATTGTTGATTCCATAATGATGTACCTCATACTAAAACAATTAAACTACAATATATGATCATAAAAAAATCTAACAGCATAAAACACGGAGATAAAGAAGAGCATCAGCTCATGACAACGTTGTATGGCCAAGCTGATGTGGAGCAAGTGTTTCTTTTTGCCATCCCAAATAGAGATGGGTGAAAAATACATTGGCTTCACATTTTAATGCGAGACTACCTAATTCACACCCCCTGGAACCAAACACAGAGCCAAGCACAATTTTCAGTCAGAAATCCAGACTCCCTCCTCAACCACTCAACCACCCCCCCAAACCCAATGAGATGCTGCTCCTCACCTGCTGAGCTACATGAGTGGCTGGGACTTACCTGACCTGTCCCCTTGTGCTCGGCAGTCCTCTGTCCTGCCTGAGAGCCGCCATCTTTAATGGATATGGGGGCTCTACTGTCATAAATCTAATGTTGGAAACTAAAGACCCATATCAGCTCATGTGGGTCAGTGGATGGGATACAGTGGGTTGCCATCACCCCAGACTTTGCTGAAGTGCTTTGGACTCAATGCAGCCACTGCAGGCTGCTTCGGCTTGATCCAGTACCAATCTGGATTTAGTGGCCGTCTTCGGATTCAGATCCGGAGCCAAAGTGGTTCACAGCCCTAAAACAAACAAGAGCCATGGGAAACAAAATAGAAGGACTGTTCTTGTAGTAGCAGGAAATCACAGTAGAAGAGAGGAAGCCTAAAACCACAGATGTTATCAACTACTTCTGAATGAAGGCCAGAACTACACCAAGCAGAATATATTTTGAAAACGTTTTGAAAACGGTATATGGAATGTATCCTGGGCCCAAACAGTTGTCAAAACTGTTATAAACCATCATAATGCAGTAGCATAGATCCTGCCTCTGTCTTGTGCATTTTTTGCCAGAGGGGTTGGCAGGAGGTAGACCTTGAACTCCCATAAACCCCTGCCGGCATGACCAAATGACTAATTTAATTCTCATTCATTTCAATGGGTCTACTCCAAGAGGGATTAATGTTGGATACTACCTGTAATCTTGTTCTTAAATACATACACTTTTTTATTTATGTAACCTGATCTTTCCCTTGGCCCCTTTGATCTATGGATCCACCTTGTGGTTGAATAGGTACATCTGAAATATATCTGCATGTTTCACTTTCTGAATGTGATTCATAAAACATGTGTGTTGGCATTTGCAAAGAGAGGCCATAAATGCAAATTTCATCTTTTGATCTATACTATGCAGCTCTTGTACCACACCCACAATAATGATAGGAACACTCATCTGTATTGAAAGTTAACATATTTTTTTCCCACAAAGTGAAAAAGGGGGAAAGACTTCTATATTGGTATTTTGAAACATTAGGGTTTGGTTTGGATAGGGTATAAAGCATAGCATCAATACACCAGAGGTGGAAAACACCAAAGAGATACTAAATTAATGCGACAAATACTGTGTCGTTGCATTAAATAGCTCCTTGGGCTGAAACATTTCAGGGATCCTAATCCATTTGAACATGTACAGCAGCTCAGTAATGTCACAGGAAGAAATTGAATTAAGCTATGTTTGAGGAGGATACCTGTGTGTCATCTGTGTGTAGCTCACCCAATAGCAGGCTTTTGACCATGAACAAAGGGTTAGGTGCAGGATCTCAACTCTGGAGAGTCTGCAAGAGAAAGAGTAGGAAATGTCTAAATCCTGTGCAACTTTAAAACAAGACAAACAGGATGTACTGTACCTATCTTTTGGCTGGTGAAGAGGAAAGTGTCTTTCCCACACCAGTATTTCATGACCACAAAAGCTCAATCTTGCTTCTTCCTCATTTTTCAGGTTCAATACCAGCCATCCCTATTTGGTGAGTGTTGTGACTAGAGAGAAGAGCCTTTTCAGTGGTAGCTCCTCATCTTTGGAATGTTCTACCTAGGAGCAACAGTTAAAAATACAGGAGCCCTGTCCTCCTTTTCATATGGTCACCCTACTCAACCCTCCGGTCAACAGAGATTTTTTTCCTGAGCCCCTTATCAATCTGAAGTTTAGAGGAGGGTGAAAAGGGAGAGGGCCATTTCAGAACACTCTCTGTAGGGAAGCTCACCTGGCACCTTCACTAATGTCTCTCTGCTACCAGGGAAATATTTTCCTATTCTCCTAGGCATTTAAACATCAGCTTAATACTTTAACATTGTTTAAATATTGATATTAACATTTCTGGTGTAGCTCTCTATTGATCAGATTATTTTCTGTGTTCTGATTCTGGCTTCAGTATTTTATTTTATTAACTATATATTATGATTGCAATTTATGGATTGTTTAAATTGTTTTAAATTATTCAATTGTAGGCCAATCAGAAAAACCAGGTTATTGAGAGGGTTCCCTGAACATAGACTTTTGGAAATATACTAAATAAATAAATAAATGCAGATGTTTGTTGAATTTAGTCTTTTTTGTTGTCTAATATCTACAATTAGATTGTGACAAATGAGGCAAATGTGTGTGTTTATTTTTTAAATCTCAAAAGAGCCCCGTGCTGGAAATGTTATGATAGTATTGTGACCATTGAGAAAGTTCTGGCACTCAAAAGCAATGAAGTGATTTTGTTGAAGGCGCTAAAGAAATACGATGAAAACAGGGCAAATGTTCAAAATGGGAGCACTTGTAAAGTTTGGTCTGCCAAACTAAGCAGCTATTCCATTATTATTTTTTAATCACAAAGTAAATTCAGTTGCTGTGTATTGCCAGGTTCTTAAGAATAAGTGCTTTCTTTGTTATTACACACCATTGCTACATACAAATTCATAATTTTAAAGTCCTGTGTACTACTAGTATAGAATAAAGGCTACAATCTGATACCTACTTACCTAAGAGTAAGCCCCATTGGACTTACTGTGGCCTACTGAGCAGAAATATATTGGATTGCACTGTAAAAAGACTGAGAGAACCATGCCATCCCTGATTCACATTTTATTTTAGCTGTGAACTCAGTAAGTTGGCTTGGTTGAGCTACTTAGCATCACATCCTATTTACAATACAGGGAACTATAATACTACCCTATCCTACAGGGTTGGGCATAAAGACTAATAAAATCTTGCATACAAAACACTTTTGAACGCTTGTAATTACTTTATAAATGTTCATTATTGGCATTATTGCTAGTATCCCTCATTATGACAAGAGAATGAAAGACCACAGAAATTGACATAGTGATATTATTATTTTCCCCAAAACAATGTTTGTTGGAATATCTTATTTTACCTTATCTTACATAAGAATCGGGTAGTGTATGGCTTATTACTAGAGATCTACCAATTTCTCTCATTTTTGTTTTAAACTGAAGTGTGTGCAGAAAATTTCAAAACTTTGAAAAAGTTAAAAGCTCCAGCTTTAATAGCAATTAATTTTCTCCATGCCAAACAGGCAGGGCAGGCTGTCCACCAGTGGGATGATGGAGAGCCCTGCTTGACAAATCAGTGTGGTACAAAGGAAGGCCCTGGTCCAGCTGTGTGGTAAGGTTCTCACTGCCAGCGGGGAGGGGAAGGGCCAGAAGTGGCCAATCGGGGTGTGCGAGGGAAGGGCTGGGGCCCCACTGCGTGCAAATTTTGGAGGGGGGATCCATTGTGCATGAGCCACATTTGCATTATTCATAAGCCCCTCTGTGGTGAGGAGACTGAGGGGAACCCCCCCCCCCCCGGAAAGGAGCAGGACTACTAGTGTCCGTGGCAACATGGGCTTTACACTAGTAGTTAATACGATGTGATCACATACCTGTTGGAGAGAATGCAATAACACAGGCGACACATTTGTCTATAGTAAATGAGTGACGTGGTTTGCATGTAACAACAACCTATTTGCCAGTTCCTCCATGGGGGCCTCTTTTCTTACATAACAAGCTCAGTCTCCTTTTCCTTACTTCCCATGGGTTGTCAGGGCTGCACAAGATTTGTAAACCCAGAAATCTGGGCTGTTGAGAGGAAAGCAAGCCAGAGTTTTATCCCATGGCTTATGGCTGGGTTTTATCCATGATTTGTTATTGGGCTAAAACTCAAACCCATGGTTTAAAACTCTGGGTTGTTTCCCCTCAACAACCCAGAGTTCAAGGTTCACGTATCATGCTTCAACAATTAACCATGGCTGGTTGTTACATGCGAGCTGGATCATTATTTGGAGGGAAGAATTGGACCAGTGTTGGCTTCAGGTTTTGCGGGGCCATTTGCAAAATAATCTTAGCGGGCCCCTTCCTTAAGTGGGCCCATCTCCCCCACTTCACTGTCACTGCCACCCATTTGATTGCCTTCCCCTTTCTGCTCAGTCTGTAGAACCATCCAGAGGGTGAGTGCAAGTAAGTGAAGGATGCTTGTCTTGTTTGATCTCTTCACTTGTGTCACTGGTTCTTTTCACTGGCTCTGGTGAATACACAGAGGGGTGGGCAAGATCCTCCTCCCCCTCATGCATGCATTCTACATAAATGAATACGTAAACAGTCCTAGTGTTTCAGATGAAGCGCTACCTGACAACAAAACTGCTAATTTAAGATGGTCAGATGGGAAGACTTTCCTGTTTCAGAGCCAAGGCTTAAGGTACATTCACACATTTATTTAATCACCAAAAGATTCCCCCCCCCCCCCCAATATGTCCTATATGTCTACTGTAACTTTATGGACTTCAGTTCTGTGAACAGGCTGCTTCAGACTTCTGTTCATCAGACACTTTAAGACTTGTTTTGGACCACAATGGAACATTTTCTGCCAATCAGCAAAATATATGAGTACAACCTATTTGAACACTACCTTTTATTAGGCATTTCTATTATTATAATTCTACACTCCCCAATCCACCCCAATCCAAATACAAAGCAAAACATACCCTCCCACAATAGAATACTCTTTCTGTGATTCTGATTTGGCAAATATCCCTAATGCTATTCTTTTGTTCTTGTTGGTAACCCTGCATCTCAATATATGTATACAATTCCACTGATATCAATGCTTTTTATAGACATATAAACATTGCAAGTAGTAGTGCTAATCCATTAAAGTTGGAGCAGGGGATCAAAAGTATCAGTAGTACTTACTACCATATTAAACAGGTAGTTTAATAAATAATGTTTTTATTAGGACTAATTAAAATCCTACAAAGTAGTGAGCAAGCTTTCACATTCCCCAGGGTGCTTCTTCAGGCTGGATGTTAAACAGACAAAAAAAGCAATTGGGATGGGGAGTGGGGTGGAGAAAGCTGGGCAGCTTAGAAAAATAGATGTTGCAGGATTTCCGTACCATCCTTTTTACTTTGCACTGGCAGACATTGGCAAGAGAACGTGATGTATTGGCAGGTGGTCTTTATTACACAGGTCATTCACAAAGTCAAGCCTCTTAGAAAGGTGATGCTACACCTAAAAGGTTATCAGGTTGGAGCCACAGAGTCTAAAACATTTTTTTTTACAACATTGTAATGGGTAATATCTCTGACACCTTTGCCCGATTTCATTAATTTTATTTCTATTTTAAAACATTTATACCCCACCAGTTTTACATAGTATAAAACGCATTCAAATTGGGAAAGCAAACTTCTTCGTACAGTCTCTCTCTCAGACTCTATTCACCTCCTTATTTTTTGTATCCCTTTCATCTATAAATTCTCTTCCAAAAAGCTTCCAATAAGCTTTCTTTTCTTTTCTTTCCTTTCCCCCCTGCTTCTAAGTACCCTGCAATGGTATTGAAGTTTTAAAGGAGTTGCTTTAATTATAAGCACTACAGTAATGAATTCAAGTACACTAATTTATCATAAATGACTTCCCCATCTGTCTCTAAAGTATGCTCCAAAAATTATGTGAGTGTGATAATATTATGGTTCAAAGTTTGCCACATTTTACTTGTCATGCATATAGCACATGTTAGCTTTTTACTATTATTACAGAAGTGTGTGTGCTTGTGTGTGTGTGTGTGTGTGTGTGTGTGGTCTATTCTTAATTTATTTGCACTTCAACCTATTGGGATCAAGCACCAATCCCTGCAGGCAAAGGTAGACTGGGGGGGAAAGAGACAGACATCCCCCCCCACCTTCCCCAGGCGCGGAAATGAAACCAACTTCTCAAGTACTACAACTTCTTCATCTGCCCACTGTACAAATTGTTCACTAGCATGGAGGGCTTCCAAAAGATGCAATTAGCAAGTCACTACAAACATTTTTTGCATTAGCTAATGATCTGGCTATACTAAACAGCACCAACATATCTAATCAATGCAACAAGAAAGAAAAAGGGAAAAAAGCAGAAGAAAAACTAACAGAATGCCTATTAAACATCTGGATGTAATTTTCCAGTTTGGCTTAGAACAAAATGAAAACATATGCAGGTCCTTTTGATCTATGCCTCAACAAAGAAATTGCTGGTCTTTAAAAATAAAATAAAAAAATAGCACACTGGCCAGTCAATGTGTCATTTTCATAAAACCTGGTCATTTTTCTTCAAGTGTTCCCAATTTAATTCTGTTGGTTTCCTGCAATCTCTAATTTTACCATACTGTGTGAAACCATAAGAGATTCTTTGGAGTTGATCTTATTTATGTTTTAAGTGCTCATGATCTCTGCTACTGTTCTTCTCCCCCACCCCCACCCCCTTCTACTAGAGAATCTTTTTCTTTTTGAGATCAAAACACAGCTGCTTCCCCAATGGCTGATTTAACATAGTACTGCTAAAATAGGAGGCGGGGGGAATGTATCTCTAGGAATTGGTACTAAGTGGTAGGTAGTTTTCCAAAACAGGTACTCATTAGACTGTGTCACTTCTAGAAGTGCAGAACCTCAAGGGTCCAGAACTTCAAAAGGCGGGGGGCAGATCTGAGCTTACAGAGGTCCCAACCTAGCCCACTCCCTTTCCCAGATGGCTCCACCCCCTTTCCCCTGCCTCCACCCCCTTTCCCCAGATCATTGATGGAAAGGTGTTTTCCTGACTTTCATACAAGTTTTCCCCCATTCTGAAAGGTTGAGATGTTTCCTCCTAAGTCTGAGGTACTGGCAGTAAATATACTGGCATTTTTGGTATTTTGGCTCCACCACTGGAATCTGTCCCTTGAGAACTTCTCCAGAATGAAATTTGGCCCTTAGTCTGAAAGAGATTCTGCACCCTGTGCTAGACCTTAGTCTACCATTTGGATTAACCAACATCATCATAGAAACTGGAAGGGTCTTATGATGATGGCACAAAATAACAAGTGGACAGGCAGGTAGGCAGAGCAAAAGTCCTAGTCAAATTTTTCATACCCTCTTGTGAGCAGGGTCACCTCAGTTCACAAGCTAGTGCGGTACAGTGGCTAACTAGGAAATTCCAGGTTCAAATCCACTCTCAAATCATGAAGCTCCCAGGGTGAACTTGGGACAGCTGTTTTCTCTCTCTCTCAGCCTAACATACCTTACAGGGTTGTTGTGAGGATAAAATGCAGGGTGGGGAACCTTGCTGCCTTGAACTCCTTGGAAGAAAGGTGAGATATAAATTCAATGAATGGTAGATGGAAAATCCAAATAGCCCTCCATCTAACTAATTAACCTGCCTCCCAATCGAGCAGGATAGGTGTCCCATGCAAGCCTGATTGAAAATGCACGGTGCTCTGTTTCATTTCAGTGTACAGGGACAACACTCTAGTTGATTATGTCTTCTGGGATGAGATAGATATGCCTATGCCTCACTTTGCTGCTTTTAATGGCGCCAAAAATATGCCCCCCTAAGGTGGCCATGCCACCCTGCTTCATGATATAAATGGAAACTTTTTAAAATTGGGTTATTAAATGCTGCAGTTATACAATGTTCCTCATTTTTCCTGGTTCTGATCTAGTACTAACTGAAGTTCCATTCAAGCATTACTCTTATGATTAGGGCATCCATGGTGAAAGGTGCACTGGGGCCATGAATTTAGCAATGCCTCCAGAGACACACTGCTCCTCTCACTCCACATCTCCTGAGGTGGCTGAGAAGAGTGCTCCTGCACTCATGAGGGCTTCTGGGTCTTGAAGTTGCCTATCAATAGCATCTGAACAGTGTCACCTGGTCATAGTTTCCCATTCTATGGTAAGATATATTGCATTTCTATTTAAATTATCACAATTTTTTCTAAATTTGCACAGAAAGACCCAGGTGATTAAATAAGCATATGTAAATTTTATACAAATAAATTTCCACTGGGTCCAAAGCTGATAGGTTCCCATGAGAGAGGCCTGATTCAGGCCTTTCATCTGTACCAGCACGGAGTTGGCATAGGAAAATTCCCTCCCATTGTGACCAATGGGACGAGAAATAATAAAACTCTACTGCACCAGAGGGAAAAGAAGAAAAAACACATCACGCCCCACATTTTGCCTGAGTTGGTGCGACCCGGCTGGGGATGATGTGGGAGACCGCCTCATCGCTCCTAGCCCTGTTGCCACTTAGGACTACTCTGTCTGATCCTAAGTTAGGACTATCCCTTTGTATCCAACTTTCTCTTAGGACTCAATATGAATGCTAGCATATAATTAATATATTAGTCTTTCTCCCTGCAAATTAGATAATTGCATTAATTTTCTTAGGGTACAAAACAAGGACTTTAAAGAAGGAATTATAAATGGGATTTTTTTAGGCCCTTCAGTCTTGGAGGCTGTCTCCACATACTGTTTACTTATTGCACATATAAGACCGAAGAGGCTGTTGTGTCTCTGCCTTTTGAAATACCCTGTGAAAACATTGTGCACTATAATTATCATAGCAGGAGAATCAAGGGGAATTATGACCTTAAACCCCATGACGTTTCAAATTATGTTCTTCATTAGTGTACCTTCAGGCACCACAAAATCAGCCCAAGCAAGTTAAAACCTTGCTAAATCAGAAGGTATTATTTGTATCTATATAAAATAAATAAATGATGTCGCAACTTTTAATTTAGGCCTAAGCAATCACTCTGGAGGAATGTGGAACAACTGACCGGGCTAATTAACGCCATCATGTTAATCAAGGAGCAAGTGCTTTTAGAGAGACATAAACAAATGAATGTAGATTAGGACATTCAGAAGGGATGATAAAAATGTATTTTGTCTCAAATGTGGTTTTGTTTAATTATGAATACAGTTAATACAGCACATAATGGGGAAAATGGGCTTTTTGAAAAATGTGTATGTTAATCCCTAAAATGTAGCTCTTTCATCTGAATGACCTGGTGGACACGTTTTCCTGTTGCATTGGACAAGGAAAAAGCAGACACCAGTCTTGAGTTTAAATTGGGCCAAACTTTTATTTAATTGCAGGCATGGAAAAACAGTTTTATTGGGGGGGGGGGAGTTATAAGGCCCCTTGAACTTATCCAGGGAACTCACTTAGTTATCCATGCTGCAATAAGCCCCCAGATGTTCTGCTCATGCCTAAGTCTCGTATTATGAAGTGCATTATTTGGGCCTCAGTTGGTTTCAGCATGGTTCCCATGTTTCTTGGGCCTGATGGGGAACCACTGTGATCTGGTTTAGACCTGAGGGCTAGAGGTTACTCAACATGTATGTTGGTTCTCAGTCTACAATTATCACAAACATACACCACAGTACAAGTGTCTACATGTCTACTTAGAAGTAAGCATAATTGATTTCAATGACCCCAGGAAAATGAGCACATTGTATACAATCACAAGTGACAAGATACTTATATGTATCTCTACCTGTTATAAGGAAACTAACTTGGTCTGCAGCTCAGCATTGGTTAAGATCCCAGAATTGATGATTGTTCACTGTAATTGTGTATTTCATTGCTATAACATATAGCATTCCCAACATTCATCACCTAGCATCTGAGGCTGTGGTTTTAAATCTTTCCACATTCACTTGCTTTCTGGTGCATCTCTATTGTAGAACATTCTGTACCATGTCATAGTTCATGGATGAAGAATGTCTTTCCCTCCAGATGTTGTTTGCCTACAACTCCCATCAACCCTGGCCAGCATAGCCAATAGTGGAGGATAAGGGGAGTTGCAGACCAACAACATCTGGAGGGCCACATGTTCCTCATCCCCATTCTAGTCCGCTTATAAAGAGTGCTGACAAAGCCTATCGGAGCTCATCATTGCCTTGTATGAACTGAAAGTGCACGCACCCTGGGGAAAAAAAATCAACATTCCTCTACAGCTGCACCCTACAGAGGAAGTGCAGTAGTGGTAGATGGCAAGCTGTCTTTCAAAGAACTTGTCATTGTGAAACCCCTGATAAGCTTCCTAAGAACCCACAATGCAACTTGAAAACCACTGATCTAAGCCATAGCAGGTTTAAAAATGAATTAACTAAGCTTTGTATTACTTGTATGGCACAGTAAATACATCTATTGTAAATATGCAGGCAGGGAGCCAAACCACAGCACCTGGTGTTTCACAGGCATATTGGGCTTTTTTTGTCTCCCCCTTCTGGCAGCAACCCCTGTGTCACCCAAGAACACACACACCAGGGATCAGAACCCTCCAGAGCAGCATTCCAGGAGGCACAAAGAGCTGTTGCCAGAAGGAAAAATGGACCACATCCCTTCACAGAGTAGAGAAAACTTGACTGGCATAATAACCGTAAGCCACTAACAGTGGAATTGTGTTAGGAACTGGAAAAACTGGAATTCATGCTGCACAGAACTCTGGCCTATGTTCATGCCTGAAAATCATGTGTAACCTTAAGTTAAGAATCTAGTCAGGAACTTTCTAAAATTGGTTTTAAAATGCTACATTCTTAGCAAGATCTAGCTGGACATGCACCAGTGGCAGGACTTATTTCAAGGTCTATATACAGTATTTGCCATTTCAGAAACTTTTACCAAAAATGGAGGAAAACTGATGTACATCTACCTGCATAATGTACATCTACACTATAAGGCATGGGGTATTACCTGAAGGTGCCTGGTAAAACTCTATTTATTTAAATTTAGTAAAGTACATCATACAATATAATATTAAACTAAATATAGAAAAATACAATACAATGAAATTGCAACCTAAATCAATAGACATACTGGGATAGCATAAAATATAATACATATGCAAAAAATAAAACCACCATGAGATACAAGAGTTAAAACCACATTGCAGGGACTAAAATAGAAGGTCTTCAATACTAAAAATAATAATAAAAATGACAAAAGTTGAGAAAATAGAAAAGTGTTTGCCTGTTACCAAAAAGACGTGTGCCAGGTGAGCTTCCTATGGTAAAGCATTTGAGAACTGGATGGCCACCATCTTAAACATCCTCCCTCCACCCTCTGCTTCACTCTCTCTCTCTCTCTCTCTTTCTCCATGCTGGGCATGGGACAGAGTTCCATGACTCTCTCATAATGGAGAGAGAGACTTGGCGGGCACCAGAAGTTCCAGATGCCAGTCAGGTCCCTGGCTTTACAGTGGTACCCAGAGTCCCTGTGGACACACTAAGCAACTCTGCAGACACCAGTGCCGAGAAGAGCAGCTGCCTTTCCTGACACCAGCAGAGCCCCCGCTACCCACATCCCTGTTATCTAGTGGGCTAGATTAGATCCATGAACCAGGGATTCCAAACTCCTGCTCTACAGTGTCAAACATAGGCCATAGCTAGACCTAAGGTTTAACCCAGGACCATCCCAGGTTTGTCCCTGCCTGAGCGCTGGATGCCCTGTGTGGCACTTAGATGAACAGGTTTGACCCCAGGACAATCCTGGGATAAACCTTAGGTCTAGCTACAGTAGGGTGACCATATGAAAAGGAGGACAGGGCTCCTGTATCTTTAACAGTTGCATAGAAAAGGGAATTTCAGCAGGTGTCATTTGTATATATGGGGAACCTGGTGAAACTCCCTCTTCATCACAACAGTTAAAGGTGCAGGAGCTATACTAGAGTGACCAGATTTAAAAGAGGGCAAGGCACCTGCAGCTGTAACTTGTGATGAGGAGGGAATTTCAGCAGGTGTCATTTGTATATATGGGGAACCTGGTGAAATTCATTTGTATATATGAAGAACCTGGTGAAATTTCAGCAGGTGTCATTTGTATATATTGGGAACCTAGTGAAACTCCCTTTTCCATACAACTGTTAAAGATACAGGAGCCGTGTCCTCCTTTTCATATGGTCACCCTAAGCTATGGCCATAGTTTCACCTCACCACAATCAGTCATCTAGAAT
Source organism: Elgaria multicarinata webbii (assembly GCF_023053635.1). Classification (NCBI taxonomy): domain Eukaryota; kingdom Metazoa; phylum Chordata; class Lepidosauria; order Squamata; family Anguidae; genus Elgaria; species Elgaria multicarinata. The sequence continues at coordinate 50,056,529 of NC_086176.1, read as the reverse complement.
GCCTTGCTGCATTTAGTAACACAGTTCTTTTCTTTTACACTGCCAATACATTAAATCAAGTAGGGTTTTTTGAGCCTACCCTATCAAAAAACAAAACGAAACCCCCCCAGTATCTTTAAACTCTTTATTGGTTGCCCAGCCACTGCCTCAATTCCCCTTTATCCCATGAATAAGACTTTCAGTCCTCCTGCCTGTGGGGGTCTCAAAGTGGGGCATGATGGTGCTGTTTAGGGAAGTTTACATGGAACAGGGCAGCCTGCACTGAGATTTATTTTTATTTGCCTGATACATGGGCCTAAAAAACAAGGCCGCCAGCCAGTGAAGGGCCAACTGTCTCCTCAATATTAGCGAAATATATTGAAAAGTAAGGAAAGCTACAAAAAGTGGCTCATTGCTCTTTATGGCCACATTAGCACTTCAGTTCACACACTCGCCCTTCTGACAAATTAAAGAGAAAACTGTTGTGAGGCGAGGCTACATTTTCTGAAGCCCTAGAGAGGAGTTGTTCTGAGGAAACTTTGATACACATCGCTATGAACACACCATCCTCCAAGGCAACATCATGGGCCCTCGTTCCTCCATTAGCTTAAACAGGGCAGCATCTATCTGACTCTCGCAACTGCCTGTCCTGTACCAGGGATGCATTATTTATCTCCCTATGTTATTTTCACAGATTTCTGGAGAGAGCGGGGCAAGGTAAAGGAATAATAATAATAAAAGAGAGCGAGCGAGCCTAGCATAGTCATCTCTCTCTCTCTCTCTCTCTCTCTCTCTCTCTTTCAACCCCACGTTACTTTGATTGACAGCTCAGCCTCTCCACTCTCCTTCTCCCCGACCTTCCCATTCTCCCTGCCTGTCTGAGTGTTTCACCGCCTCCCATTGGCTCGCTCGGAGGGGTCCTGCAGCTCAGCTAGGAAAGCTGCCTGGCAAAGGCGGGCGGGGGAATGAGTGAAAAGGGGAGGCGCTGCCTACCCAGGATAGGCTGCCATTGGTTTGATGTCATGGCCCCACGTTGGTCCCTAAGCAGGCGATTGGTCAGACGCCCCTCCTCCCCTACTCTCGGGGCGTGGCCAAGGGGCTGGTTAGCTCGAGGAGTGTGAAACCGCGTGTTAATGTAACCAGCGCGGGCGGATACATTGTGTCCCGTTTATTGAGATCCCGCCGCCGCCAGTGTGTGCGTGTGTGTCCGTGTCCCGTGGAGTTTCCTTATTACGCGCTGAGCTGGTCTCCATGGAAGGAAGACCCTGGTGATTATTTGGGGGAGGAGAGGAGATCGCCTTCTCCCCAACGCCCGCCTGGATGTTTCCTCGAGGAAGCTTGGAAAGAACTTTGGCCCGGGATTGAGCAAGACAGACAGACAGACGGTGGAGGGGGGGAGAGAAGAGGCCGCGAGCAGACGGCCTGGGATGCTGCCGGGGCGCGCTTTCCGATCGGGGCTCTGAGGGTAGCGATCAAGTCGTCCTGTCCGATGAGCTGCGGGCCTGCGGAGGCGACCCAGGGGTTACTGCAAGGGGGAGCCGTGTTTTGATTTTTGCCCCGTCTGCGGTGCTGGGTGGGTCTGGGGAGGGAAGTGCTGGTGGGGGGCGGCGGCGGCGGCAGCTTTTCCTTTGCAACTCTCCGAACGAGGAAGGGGTGGTGGAGGATTTCCCTCTTTCCCAAGTCGGGCCGCTTTGCGCCCACGATCCAACTCCCCACTCGGCCCTGTTCCCCCGATTTCCTTCTCCGTGTCCCGTGAGTGACCTGGCCTTGTATCTTTCTCCCGGCGCCGGGAACAGCGCGGCCTTTTGTACTGGGACTCCTTCGCGGTGGCAGTCGAGTCCCTCCGTTGGACCGGGCACTTGATTGAGTTGGATTTCCCCCTCGGATCGAGTTTTTTCAAAAGAGCCTTTGGTTCTGCTCGGGCTTTCTGGTCTTACAAGTGCATCTTGCAAGTTCAAAACCGGCCAAGGAAGGGGAGGTTTTTTTAATTATTATTTTTGTACTGCCCCCTCCCCCAAATAAAAAGGCGAAAGAAAGAAAAAAACAGCCAAAGGAGCAGCAACGGGGGCATCGACAAGGAAGATCCATCCCAACCCGGACGTCTTTCGCGGCCTTCTTGCCTGGCCAGATCGCCCGGTGACTGACTTTCCTCCCCCTATAAAAGCTAACAACAAAGGAAGCGGCTGGGCTCGGGCTGGAGGAAGGCGGCGCGCGGGCAGGAGGATGATCCTGCAGCTGAGCCGCGAGGCTGAGTAGCGTGCTCCCCGCGCCTCTCCCGCCGGCTGCCTGCCTGCCTGCCTGCCTTGTGTTTTGTTTTCTCGGGTTCCGTCAAATTCAGGGATTGGGTCGAGCGTTGAGCTGCGAAGGAGCAAAACAGAAGCCAGAGCCATGTTCCCTCAGAGTCGGCATCCCGTAAGTGACCCTCTCTTTCCTTGGCCCCGATCCCCCCTGCCCCAGCTCCACCTGCGGGATGGGAGGCCCCCTTTGCCCGGGGCGAAGGGTGTGCAGTCTGGGTTGATGGGTGGAGGGGAACCGGTTGCTTCTGCTTGCCTTCTGCAAACTCTTCTGGCTGCGCTGAAAGAGCTGTTGGAATTAGGGGTAGGCGCCCCCCCTCCCCGCAGCCGAGGCCTGGGAAACTTCTGGTATTCCTGTTCCCCCTCGCTGGGGATGTTTGAAGAACCTCCCTTTCCTTTCCCTTCCTTTGGCCCACCTCCCGTTGGGGAGAGACTACTCCTTTGTTTACTCTTGGGTTTGTTTGTCTACTAGCCTATAATGGCGGGGAGGGTTTGGCCGCTGCTGTTCCTCTCGGCTTTTTACCCCAGGGGTAAAATAAACTGAGGCTCGGGGGAGGGGGAGAGAGCCAGCATTGCCCCCTCCTCCATATCTTGTTGATGTAATTAAATGTTTGGAAGCAACTTGCCTGAGCAATCCCAGCATGTTTTGCTTTTTAAAAGCCTCTTTAAAAAAAAGGGAAAAAAGAACACTAAACGTGGAGATTGGTAGGGAACACTAGTAAGTCTCCAAAAGAATGTTTAATGCCATTTCTGGCTTCCTCGGTGCCACATGTCCTTCGTCAGGTCAAGTGGCAATTATCTGCCCTTGGTGTCTGGATTGTCTTCTTGGTGGGTTGGTCAAAGTTACCAGGGCCCTGATAGTACAGAGATGACTTCATCTCCACGTCTGAACAGTGTCCTTACAACTCAACTTGCTCTTCTTTCTCTCCACCTCCTCACCCCAACTCCAGACGCCACACCAGGCTGCAGGACAGCCCTTTAAGTTCACCATCCCAGAGTCTCTAGATCGAATCAAAGAGGAGTTCCAGTTCCTCCAAGCTCAGTATCACAGGTGGGTGTGCCCTGAACAGTTCATCTGATCCTGCTTTCCTGTGCTCTGGCTGGAAGCCTCTTCTCTGTTGGGAATTTCAGGTCACTTTGAAACATACTTGTTCAGTGGGGTGTGTGTTGCTTCTGCAAAATGTACTTAATATTTGTGCCCAGGCGGTGGCGTGTGGAGTCAGTTTAAGGCCTGTCACTCACTAAAGTGGGGGTGGGGTGGGGAGAGAATCTGACCATTGTTTTTATTTGTATATGTTGCCTCAGTTCAGGTGAACTTCTTTCCCTTTCTTCCTCCCACCCCCAGAATGTGCTTTCAAAGCTGCACAGGAACTGTCAATATTTGCTCTGGGCACTTTTGAAAGAGTTTGAGTTGACATTTGGTCAGCCAGTGTTCCTGTCCTCATATTCCAGCTTTCCACTACAAAATGTTTGAAAAAATATTTTAAAAGGTTGTTCTGAAAACAGAGGTATTGAGATGCTAGAAACTTGTCTTCAATCCCAAGTAAAAGGATTCATTTTTTTCTGTGTCTTGACAAAATGGTGTTTGAACACTTACCTTAGTCACTAATCATTTGATTTTATGCATGTTTATTCAGAAGTAACTCCTGTTAAATTCAGTAAGATGAGACCTGCTCCCAAATAAATATGCATAGAAGTGTGGTTAATTGGGCAGATGTAATATTTGAATACATAAGAAGTAGGGTATAGGTTGCTTTACTAGGTATACATTTGTAAACATCCAAGAGAAATCAGTGAGACACTTCAAAGCAAACATTTTAGGGTCAGATTGTTAGTGTATTATCTTGGTTTGCAACAAAACACACACCGAGCAATTGAGATCAAGTGTTATATAGTTTGAGTACTCTGTGTACACAGTCTTAACTCACAAGATCAAGCCCATTCAGAGAAGTAGTATTAAAACAGCAGAGTTTTAATATGGTGTGACCAGGTCAGGTGTTTCAGTATTCAACTGTAAATACCTTTTAATCTTAGCAACAAAACTCAGGTAGTTGACTTTTCTAAAGAATTTGGCTTGATGGGCTTCGGGATTCCATTTTGAGCTAATACACTTCAGTTGTAATCACAATCGTGGGGCTTTTAAAAGTAATTTTCAATTGAAGTTGATTTAGTGTAAATGGGTTTGAAGCATGACAGCTTGATTCTGTGCATGCTTACTTCTGAGTAAATCTTACTACGATCTGTGGGGCATACTTACATGAAAGTGTGCACTGCATTACAACATAATCCTGTACATATTTTCTCAGCAGTTAGTCTGATTGCATTTAGTGGGAATTAAGTAAATGTGCATAAAATTTTAAAGGATATTGGTTTGAGTTTCAGTTGAAAGGGATAAACTGCTAACATAATATCCTGAGTTATTTAAACATATATGTGATGCAGCACTCTCTTATTGGTATCAGTGAAATTACACTATAGTCCATATTATGTGCAAAAGCAAGTATGTTTTTTAAATGAGATTAACTTTGGCAAGTACAAGTACCTAGTTATCATTGGGTACTACTGTATGGTACAAGTTCAAATGGGTTTGTTACTTGATCAGTGTTTTTTAAAAGCAACATTATAATCCAGTACTAGGTGGAAATGTACTTTCAGTCCTGAAATAGTGTATAATTTGAGGTCTTCCTTGCTATTTTAAAGTAATTGCTTAGGAAGATCATGTAAAGAAGAGTACAGTTGCAATTATTCTTAACTCTAGTGTTTTGTCTTTGTGGTGGAGGGGCTACCTTTCTGAATCGCACACTGGCAAAAATGCTAGAATTTTACTTATCAGCCATAGTTTCCCATTATATGCATGGTTTCTATATACCATCTGAATAGATGTGTGTGTAATTTGATCTGAATAGATATTATGTACTCTGCATATTTGAGCGTGGTCTTCTATATTAAAGCAGTATGCTAAAGCTTCTCCATATTTACACTGTAATATCTTATGTCACTTTCCCAAGCTAGTTTCTTTTCAGAATGCAAATAGAATGAAATGCTTGAACTCACATACCTAAGAATTCCTGTTGTGTTTCCCCCCTATCTTTCTAGCCTTAAATTGGAATGTGAGAAGTTGGCAAGTGAAAAGACAGAAATGCAAAGGCACTATGTGATGGTAAATACAACCTTGGCTGCTTTTTTACTTAGTTAATGAATAAAGTTGGAGGGATCTTGCATGTCATCTAATCTAACCCCCTGCTCAGTGGAGGCTGCAACTATAGGTGTGTGTGTGGTGGTGGGGATCCAGTCTCTGCTTAAATACCTCCAGCAGAAGAGAGCCTACCATCTTCCAAGACAGTCTTTTCCACTGTTGTGCAGCTCTTAAGAAGTTTCTCCTAACGTTTAGTTGATATGTGCTTCCTTGAATTTTTCACGCATTGGTCTAGTTCTGCTCTTTGGAAGAATAGAGAAACCATGTCTAATGTCCCATGTGCATGGCCACATTGCTACTTTGTATTTGTTTTTGATATACCGTTCTCCCCTTTCTTTGCAGTACTATGAAATGTCATATGGATTAAATATTGAAATGCACAAACAGGTAAGAAATTTATACAAAATCCATACAATAACAACATTTCTATTGTTCTTTGATGCAAGAGACTCTATGTATAACTAAAATTGCCATATAATAATTGAACTCCCAAAATCAAGGGTGGGAAATAGGGTATGGGGTAAGGAAAATATGCAGCTCATAGATACTTCCAGTTGTCTTTATAAGCAGGGGACTAAATAAAAACCAATTATTATTGCTGTGGTAGTGTCCTTTTCTTCAACAGTGCTTCAAAAGCACTTAAAGTTAAATGCTTTCAAGGAAATGCATTTCTAGGAGGAAATTCCATGTTGGCACAACCTTGGATCTGCCTAACCAGTCTTTGATGTCCATGCAGCATATGTTGATAGTTGCTCAAATCCTAGCAATTTAAAAGCATGAAAAGATTAGCGACTTGGAAAAGCTCTCCTTATGACTGAGTTTGCAAGTTCCCATAAAATTCACACTTATGGCCACTATAATGGTGAATAAAAAGAGTATTGAACTGGAACAAGGCACTAAGGACCTCATAAGAGAAGAAAAGCTAAATGATTGCTCAGCCCAAAGGACCTTCAATTGAGTAGTTATTGTCTGCCAAAGAAAGCATTAATGGCAGGGTGTAAGTATTCTGTAGATATGCTGACATCCACTTTTTCATCAAGATGCTGGTACAATAAGTCTTTCAGAAATCGATGGCCTCTTAAAAAAATTATCATTAGATGAAGTTGCACAGTTGGACACATTTCAAAGTGCAACAATACAATTCTTTCTTGATGTATATGTGCTATTTCATCTAAAACTCTTGTTTCATTAAATTAAAGAGCATGGCTGACCGGCTAGGGCACAGCGAAGAAATTGATTAGTTCAGGCTTCACATCTTCAGTATATTCAAAGGCTTCCATTAAGCAAGTGTGTTCAGTGCTGAATTCTGCTTTTGTAACTCTGAACTCTTTGATTCTTTCTTTTTTTTACTGTAAAATTAATCAGAATTAAGAAGTGGATATTTTTGTAATTCAAAATTATTGTGATATTGTGTCAAAAGTAGATGCTTTTTAGCTATAGACAATGAATTTGGTAATGCATGTTTATTTTCAAAATACTCAAATATGGCAACTTTCAGTGTTCAGAGGTATTGCTGACTTCTAACAACTTCTTCTTGTTCTTCTTGTTGTTGTTGTTATTAGTATCTGTTGAAGAAATACCCATATATTTGTTCTGAAAAGATTAGTCTTGTGTTGATAGAAATACTAAAGTTTTCATTGGAAAGAACAAAATGTCTAAACTGCTATTTCCTCACACTTTTTATTAAGCAGAGGTCTAAGTGCAACAGCTTGTTGCAGATCATAGGTTTGTGTACTTAATTGGTCATACTTTTGTCTAATGTTGTGTCTGACATTAATTTTTTTCCATCATAAATGAAGAAAATGTGTAATTTGAAGCAATGAATTGAAAACTGATTGTGCTTTTAAAGGTTAAACACACATTTTAAGACTGCTGGAATGGAGGCCTGTTCTATCCTTAATGTGTATTTATTATACCAGTTTTTTTCTTCTTCAATTTTAGTATGAATATTAATGGTAGTATGGCTGTGGTATGTTTTAAATTAATGGGATGAGCTGCCTATATTTCTGTAAGAACAAATTGGCAAGGCAATGTTTATCTTTACTAGGAGCTTGCAAATTCATTATATAGTATACAACACTAGATAAACCTTGACTTTAACATACAATGCAATGTAGTAGCATTACTTTCAATTGCACAGAATTATATAAATCTTCTCCCTACCTGAGCAATATGTTCTGAAAAATGAGAAGTTTTATTTCTCAACTCTGTCTAGATCATCTTAGACTTTAATAATAATAATAATAACTGGGGAGGGAAAGCTTCCTGATTTTAAACATGGACAGTATGTTCTTAGGCATTTGGTAGAGAGTAATCATAATTCTTATTAAAACTGGTGATGTGTAGCCCCTAGGGTGTAGCCAGGCTCAAATTGATGCTTTTTGCTGGCTGATCACCAGCCTGGCCTAAGTGCTCATTATGTTGTAGAGAGGGCCTTCAGAGTTCTCATTACGTTTGACAGGAATTCTCTCTAGGGGGAAACTGGGCATTAGCTAGACTCCTGACAGGCTGAAATTATTCTTGCTTTATGGCTTATAACCAAATGCTTAGCAAGGCATCATCAGGGGACACAGAAGTTGTCATATCTGACAACATCTCTTTTTTTACAGAAAAATGCAGTGATGGGGAAACTTTTCACCAAGCTCTAATATTAGTGTGTGTGTGAAAAGGCTATTGGAGATCTCTCCTTTTTCTTAGTTCTCAAAACTTCAGTAAAGTAAACACTGCAGTAGCTTTGCTGAAACAATTTTTCTAGGCTGCTAATTCAAGGAGAAAATTATTTGTTGCACTTCTGTAGTTGCTCTTCAACGCCAGCAGAATTTCCCCATTGTTTAATGCTGAATTTCATGAATTCAACCCATGTAAATCAGTGTTTGGGAAATGCTGGTTCCTATCCTGTTTCTGGGCCCCTGTTATAGCCATCCCCTCCTGGAAGACAATGAGGGAGCTGCTATGGGCAGCTGCACTGTGTGATTCATTAATGGTGGCTCTGTACTTTGCCACTTCAAGAGGTCACATTAGGGTTCTAATATGCACATTACATGTAGTTAGCTCCTGATTTGCAAACCTGTAGTAAACTGCTTCAGAAAGAATAGCAAGCCTTAGGCTTGAGAATGTACTTAATTCAGGTATATTGCATGATGTAGCAAGCTAGAGTTAACAAACCATGGGTGGTTGAGAAGATGAGCAGGAGTGCGGACATATGCCGATTCCCAATGCCCTCTTGCTCACAATGCAATCAACAGCCCAGAGATGCTCCATTCCTGGGTGGGTTATTATAACATCCGAACCCTGTACACAAATCTGGGTATACAAATTGTGTACTTCATTCTGCCCCTATTATTAATTTATGTATACTTTTCATTCCCACTTTGAGTGTCGTTTGCCTTTACAGCAAAATGGACAACATCCAGTGAATTCTGTTCGACATTTGGGCTATCTTTTGCAGAAGGCAATTCTCTTTCACCTCCTTCACCTTAGTGGTATTCTTAGTAGTGGTATACTGCTAATTAGGGATAGAAGAACCTGGTGAGCGTCTGATCTGCAGGAGCTTGCTGGGCCCATCGCTGACACCCACCCCTGTGAATTGGGCTGCACGTGTCTCTGTCGAGCATTCATGGTGCTTGCAAGTGCTCGGGAGAGGCTTGGGAGGCCGCTGGGCATTTCTCCCCTCCACGCTAATGGCATCTGCACCAATGGGCCCCCTTTAGTGCACATGGGGGGTATATGCCATTAGCATGGAGGGGAAAAATAAACCGAGGCCAGCAGCTGCTGCTGGGGCATCTGGTTGGGTCCATAAGAGGGGTCCGCTGCCCCCTCGTGGAACCAACCAGATGCTCACGACAACCCTACTGCTAACTACATTTATTTGCATTTTGTTTACTAAGCACTGCATTAGCTACAAGTACGGGAGAACATTTCCATGACCAAAATACTCCAATATCATCCATGGTGAAGGAGTAGTACTATATAAGCAGGTTTCTATTGTCATAAGATATATAGGCTTGAACCCTGAGTTGCCATAGTATGACCAGAAAGGGTAGTATCTAAGTTTAGTCTCTTTAATTTCAAGGGATTTACTCTTAAGTAGGACTAACATTAGATACTACTCAAGGCCTCCTACTATTTGTGGAAGGGTTTTTAATCAAATGGGCGAATCTGCTGGTTAGGGACAGGGCCCCTTACACCTTCCATGTTCAACTCTGCAGAGTCAATTTTCAAGGAACTGCAGGGGAGATGGGGAATTTTGCAAAAATGCCTCTACTCCTTCTGCCATGGGGAGTGTCCCATACATGGAGTTCCTTTCATGGAATCTCAGGATCCAAGGCATTGTTTCCAGAACAAAAGAAGAGGAAAAGTGTTGTTGTTTTTCACTTAACCATTAGTAATGTTGGTCTTCCTTCTGGCACAACCACAAAGAGAATAGTGTCTTTTCCTTAAGATTGGGTATTTTGACTATGTATGTGGGATGATAGACCAACCTCTTTGCCAACTGTAGTATTGTCAGGTACCTGCACAGGGCTTGTTTTAAATTATTCAACAGATGGCTTTTTTCTAGCTAGCATCTGGGGAAAGCTAAGCTGATGCACAATCTAAAGCTGATGTAGATACTTCTAGGAAACAGCCATAAAGTGTATGAGTTTTATGCCAATATTTATTTTTTTAAAAGACTGGCTCATTATGGCAGCCGGGGTTAGCAGTGGTTACTATGGTAAATTCAGTGCCAAGTCGCAGAGCTTTTTGGATATTAATAGGTGCTTGGGAAGTGTTCTCAGTGTGTTGTTCTTGCCAATCATGTCTGTTGGCCTTCAGAATAAACCAGAAGGTAAACCTTCTTGTGTGTTAAACCCCAAATTGTTTAGGTGTAAGATTAGCCTTTGTTCGGTGGCAGTCGGCCAAAGAAAGATGGATCGCTGCTGAACCCACTGACAGACTCTATTAACTACTACAGTGTTTGAGTTCCTGCCATCCTAAAACTGACAGGTGGGGCTTTGTCTGCTTGGAAGAGATTGCTGTGATCTTTCTGACCTGCCTTCAGGCAAGCTTGTTGCTCTGCCCTTCTACGTTTCTCTATTTGGCCTGCTGCCTTCTCACTTCCAAATAATTACAACTTCAAAACAGTGCGTGCTGCTTACAGCACTAATCTCTTTTAAGAAACTGCTCCTGAAGCTTCCTCTGTTCAAGACCCCATATCTTTTCCTGATTGCATTATCAGTAGTGGATGACTACCAGTGGGTCTGATCCAGCATGGCTCTTCTTATGCCTACAGTAATGGGCTAAACCGGGTGTCAAATTGAGAGGCAATTTCGTTGCCCACAGCTCTTTGAATGGTGATGATAGTATTGGCCTTGTTCTCACTTAGGGATAAACCTGAATCCAGGCTGCACTAATTCAGACTGCAGGTTGAAGCTCACATGACTGAATGCTCCTTCATAGCAAACTAGGTGTCGGGGGATAAGGTTCTAGCGACGTACATTTTTATATGCAGTGATCTTGTTTTGTATGGTGGGCTGACCCAAGGCTTCTGTCTGGGCTTCCCAGAGAGCTCGCAAACCTCAGTAGTAGGGGAGATATATGCAGAAGGAAATAGGGCAAGAGTTAAGACCCAAGATCCTCACCTGCCATTTCTCTTCAAATTGTGTAGTATTTGCTCTCTCTCTCTCTCTCTTCCCCCCCCCCTTTTTCCAGCTGTTCAGTGCTTAACAAGATCCTCTGTAAGCTTTCCTCATGCAAGGTGGCCTTTCCATTCATTGCATGCATTCTGGGGTGGTGCATTCATAGGACAGGGCTGTACCAGATGCCCCTCCCAAACATTTGAATTGGTTCTTAAGATGAAAGGGAACTTTTCCATATTTGCATATGCCTTTTCTAATTTCAGGTTAGAGGGCAGCGATACGTTCTGCCATGAGTATGTATGGAGTACTTATCTTTAGTCTTACCTTGGTTAATCAGGGTACTCTAAACAATTAAAATGATTGGAAATGATTGAAATTAAGGCATGGCTGATTGGACATGAGCCGTATTCCTTCTGGATTGGTGACAAAAAACCTTTGGCTAAATGGCAGCTTTGTGGAGTAAGACTTTCAAAAATTATTGGACAGAAAATCAACCTTTTTTTTTTTTGGTTCTGTTTTCAGCCTTTTGATATCTTGGGTAAACAGTCGGTCAAAGCAGCTTATGGAGTAAGGTGACCAGTCAGTGTATTGACAAGAACAGACACAATAGAAAACTGCATTAGGAGGCAAGCCATTGGGATCTGCAGTAAATATATTACTGAACACAAGTGAATTGCCAATACTGCTTGTTTAGCAGTTTGCAAGGGCAATGGCAGTATGGATTTTTGAATTAGAAGGGAAGGACTGTTCTTTCTCTGTGCTGGAACATCTAGTGGATGGCTGAGAAGAAAATTGATTTAGAGAACAAAATGCTGCAACCTCTGTTTTGTGCCATGTGAAAGGCTTCGATGGATTAGTGAGTGAAAACACAAAGGTAGCTTTCAGTTTTGTAGAAGGAGAGCAAAGCAAAAGGGGTCTTTGTTTGCTGCCTGGTCAAGATGGCATTCAGCTAAGCCTAAAAGATGTGGGGGTGAGACTCCCTCCCCCACCCCAGCAATTACAAGTGCTCCTTTAGTTTATTCTGCTTGGATTGAAAGTGCCTGAAATCAGCTTGTTATGTGAATGTACTAGGATGATCATTATCACCACTGTATGTTTGTGGCGACAAGTTCAATTTCACATTGACTGCCCCCCCCCAAAGGCTATGCAAATTAAAAAAAAAATCAAAGTGTTTGTGTGTATAGGCTTCCAGATTTGTCCAGGTACATTGCTAATCTTATCCATCCATCCATCTGTAACATGTATGCATCCTAAGCATACTTCCTCAAAAGTAGGTCTCACTAAGTTCAGTGGAGTTTACTCTCAAGCAGCTGTGCATAGGATTTCAGCTCTAGGATAAGTTCACAGCTCCGTGTTCATCACCTAGTATGTTCAATGTAAGTATATGTGAACTGGCCCTAGATCACTTACAATAGGGAGGCTTTATATTGCTTTACTTTCCTCTGAGTGTAATATTCTTAAGTGGAGGCAGTTCACACATTCACCTGATAGCCATGAATGATAAATTATTCTATATGATTTATGTATCGGCACTTAGATCATTTACTTAAAATGTTAACATATCAATGGGAGGAAATCTTTCTGAGAGCTAGTTGAAGAAAATATTATTTCTGAAGGGAGATAATTATAAATTATCCCATTGTAGTATAGGGGATAGACTAGGAGGATCTGGGTTCAGTTCCCAGCTTAATGGGGCTTGCATAGGAGAACAACTGCATCATCAAGGCTTTTAACAATAGTACTACTGCCCACCAGTACTGAATATATAGTAAAACACATGGCACTTAGAAAAAGGTGAGGGGAACAGTAACAGTACACAAACTGCAGGAAACTCACACTTGCATCATACACTATTTCCTACACAGGTATTGCTTCAGGGTAGGGAATTGTATATGCCCAGCATATGTGCAGTCATATGTAGCAAGTGCAGAAATATATACACAGCCAAACCAAAGCCTATTATGTTGGGAAGCCCCAGTTGGCCTGTAAATATGGCAAAAGAGGTATATCTGCATTCATGATATGTGACACTCACATTTTCCTCCGTGGAAGTGGTACCTTTGTTGGAAACCAATCATGCATGAAGTAGCCCTGACTGAGTGCAGAAAGCTTAGAGTTTAAAGCTTGAAAAGATGAACAATTAACAGTTTCATCCACTAACCTGTTAAGAGAATTAAATCTGCTTCAATCAAATTACTCTGTTTCAACTGACTTGTGAATCAGGCTGTGAATGACTTATTGAGACAGACAAGAGCATAATGTAGTTGGTCTTCCTCTTTGAGTTTTGCATCCACTCACATTAATGCTATCCCAACAGCAGAGATGTTTATTAGTTGAAATACAGTAATACATTCATATGTGAATTCTTAAAGGGGTTGGGGATGTGCTTAATATAACATTCCTATTATGTGAATGTGCAAATCATTACATTGGTTGTAGGAGGCTGGGCAGAACTGAAGTGATGCGCTGTTGTTGCAAATATATTTAGACAGCCACTGATCAAAGCTCATTTGAAATGGATATATGTTCCTGTTTATCAGTTTGAGTTTAATCTATTTGGATTAAGTTTTCCCACCCCTTTCTGCTGATGACAATATTAATGGTGACAGCAATGATAACTTGAAATATAGTTGAAGGCCACCTTCTACGGCTTTTTGTGTAATGGTTAATATGGCTGTAAATAGGAGATGAATGTGGCTACTTTTCTAAGTCTATTACTCAGGAGGCCTGTAAACTTGATTGGCTGTTACAATTCTAGCAGAATCATTCGATTTGAGAGCAATAGAGAGATAAGATATCCAATTACCCAAATGATTTGCAGGGCTAGCCAATGTTGTCATGGAGACGTGAGTTGGAACAAATTAAATTTTAAGCAATAAAAATAATCTTAAAGCACGTCTGGGAACAAGAACATTTGGCAGTGGCACTTACCTGAATTGAATCTTAGTTTGACATGCTGTTGTTTGACATTGATATACTGTGGGGGCTTAAACTTTTTGAAATGGCATACTGTCTCTTAATGTGTAGCTGTCACTGCCAAAATAAAGAGACTAGCATATTTAGTTTAAAATAAAAGCTTATTAATAATGCATGTGTATTGGGTGTGTGTGTGTGAGGAGGATCTCAAGATGAATTAAATCATGGTTGTATACAGCATACTATTTGGGAATCCAGTGACTTCAAATGTGTGAATATTTAACTTCCCAATCTTAACTGTAAAACTACTTTGCTTACAGCTCCTTAAAAGTAAACAGCCTATAGATTTAACCGGCATGATGACTATTTCACTGTAAATGCATTGCTGCAGTGGTGGACGTCTTAACTGACTGTTCCAGTTTAGCTTTAGGATATTTCTTCTGAGCACTTTTTAAAAAACACAATAGGCCGTATCCAATGGGGACGCTGCACTTATGCAGTTGACATAATGCTACCATACATGACCTGTAGCACAGCACCAATAGCTTAAGCAGGCGCAAAGGGTTTCCCCAGAAAACCCGTCACGCCAACTTACACTATTAGTATCTTGTTGATTGCATAAATGCAGCAGCCCTGTTGGTTACAGTCCTGCACCAAAAGATTACACGGCACAAGACTTAAGGCTTGCTGGAAGGCTGCAGATGTGGGAATCTGCTATTTCTCCCCTGCTCCCACTCACAAGCAAGTAGAAATGTCTTCTGGTTGCATGGTGGAATCTTTGGATCCAAACTATAATATATCAACAATTTTAAAAAGTTAGGAAAGTAGACGTATGAGAGCAGGGAATAATTTTGGTGATAAAAAATAACAATCTGAGTGTGTTTCTATGGCACAAAAGACTACTTTTTCCTTATTAATGCTATATCAAGCTGATTCCTGGCTTGCAACATGGGTTTAAAAAAATATATATCCAAGAACACCCTATAAAGAGCTTTTATCCTCATGTCTGTTAGACAGATGGAGACAAAAATTGGTCTGAGGTCAAGCCATTTGCTGCATACTCGCAGCCTTCGATTTTCCTCACCACAGATCATCTCAAATGATTCGGTAATGACCAAAAGTGCAGCCTTGACCTTTATTCCCCGGTGGATTACTGTTACACAGTATAAATGGCAAGAACAACATTTTGTTCATTCTGATAGAGTTTGCAGCTCTATTTTGCTGTGCCTTCTGCAGCATAAGTATGGAGTATTAAGTCCAGTTGGTTGCTGATTCTGTGGCAAAACTAAATATATCATTTCAATTTCAATTAGGTGATCATAGTATCCTTTTTTAAAGATGATCTCTTTTCACAGTATCCTAAGAAGTCAACTTTTTTAAATTACCTTTATTTCTAGCAGGGGATGAACTCATCATTTTGGCAAAAGTTGGGTTTCTAATCATCACAATTAGGTGTTGCTAAAACATTTGCATGTCTTGCTTTATTCCCCCTTTCCCAGCAATACCTTTCCTTCTTTGCTTTGGCGAAACACGTTGGTTAGCATATGGATTTGTTTCTGCCATCTCTTTTATGACCTATTAAAGTGGCTGATTGCAAAGATTCTTATAGGGGCTTAAAATACTGCACTTCCTATGTGTCAGTTAAGCCTTCAGGAAAGGGTTACACTTTTTAAATTAGATGCTCTGAAATCTAGCATGAGTCATGGCCAGCCAAATAAAATGTTTAGTTGGGCAGGAGGGACCACTTGATGTCTCAGTAGATAGATCTAATAAACGAGTAAGACCCAATAGCTGTCCAGCATAAGTGAAATAATAATAATTTGGTCAGAGGTTATTATAGACATGTCTGCACCTGGTGCTTCTGCTGATTTGATGTGCCAGGAAGTGGGAGAAAAGGTTGTAACACTTGGGGGGGGGGGAGCTATAAACATGGAAGATGCAAAGGGAACAGGAAGTGCAAGTGACTTGTGCCTGATGTGTTTGTGATATGTATGTTTGTGTTGCTCTAGTGATATGTAAAACGTCCTCCCACATATTGTTTAAGTGTGTACCACACCTGTGATGCTTCCTAGTTCACGCCTCCCCACATTTTATTTTATTTTTAGGTTGGGTGGGTTAATACATGAGTTGGGTCTCTTAGAGAGCAGTGCTGTGCTCCCTAGTTAGTGTCACAGGAGCCATAGTTAGATAGTTCAGATTCTTCCCTCCCAGGCTGGAGATAGTGCCCTGAGGGGTGGGGGGAGTTGGAGATCTGATCCCCTGCTCCCATCCATCACAGTTGATGGAGAGAAACAAACTGGTTGCCTCTCTGAGGTTGGAAACTCTACATCTGAGAGAGAGGAAAGGGGGCATTTCAGTGGGCGGAGAGGGGAGGAAACCGGAGAGGACAGGATACAATTTATCCTGAGCCTCCTCCAGTCTATATCCCTCCCTCTATGAAGTGTCCTTGCTAGATGGATTGAAAAGCCCATCTAGCAAAAAAGCAAAGAACGAAGGATGGAGAGGCAAAGATTGCCTCCACTGCTCCTCCTGCTCTGCTGGCTTCAGCCTGGCAGGACATAGGAACCTCAGAAGCCTCCAAGTTTGACAGCTTCTGAGCGGTCATGGCGCAAGCCATAGGATTCCTTAAGGAACAAGTCAATGTGGGATGATCCAGTGCTGCCACTACTTCCAACCCTATACTCTCTCTAATTTGCCATTTGAATTCCTTGACTAGGAAGTATCACCCAATGGATGCCTCAGCTAGATTAACCTCTCTGGAAATTGCTTAAAATTGCTACCATAGGAATGATAAGTTTTTCCATGGTTGCCCAACCTAAATAGCTCCAACAGGCAGTTCTTTCCTCAATTTTGGACAGTGGACTTCCATTAACCATAATCAAAATACATAGTGATGGGAATATTTGCAGTGCACATATATTTCATGAGGTTCCGCGCTGGGGGGAAAAGCCATTTTGAGAGGTGCCATGAAGATTGCAAAACCATGCTGTCACACTTTCCAGCCATGCTGTCCATAGCCAATGTTTTCCCAAACTGCTACCACTTGAGGGGGGTGGGTGGAGAAGGAGAATGTGCTCCGTTGTCGCCTCATTGGAGACTTGTATTGCTTGATGTCGGGAAGTGTGTTGTATTTAAAAAGTGATAATATGCAGAGGAATGATATCTGTATGTAGTTGAATACACATACAGTTTGAAGAGCTTCCTAACATGAGGGAGCACCCGCTGCTTGTTTTCCACAACAGTGGGGATATGTCCATGTTTCCCTGATAGCTGCCTTCCTGCAAACAGTTTTGAACACACTTGCCAAAGGGTCTAAAAGTGCCCAAATGGGGCACATGTGCACATGTTTGCAAATGTGCTCCCAAACTTACACACACTTATAGCTAGGCTCAGCACTAGTATGTAGTTCTTATCTATTTGTAGGCAACAAAGTTCAGTCTGAGGTGGACGTGGAATTTGCAACAATAATCTTATTTTCAAACAGAAGAAGGAAAGAATGAGAGAACTGGTTCATTGCAGTAAGTCACCTTCAAAAGAAGAAACTGTCAGATGTCTTTAGTCGACAATGTTTAGTGAAGTTACAAATGTCATTTGTAAGAAATGTTTTACATTTACTCTGAGATGAGTGAGGCATTTCTGATGTTTGAGAGCAATATTAATGTTCTCTCAAGTACACAAACACCTGCTCCAATATATGCACATTTTTCTTCTTATGTGAGGACAACTAGCTGGAGGGGTGAGAGTTTTCGATGGTTGAACACTTTTTAATCTCAAGCTAGTTCCTACCACCTGAGAAGTGAAAAAATAATTAAGGGATGAGGCGGGAGAAGGGAACTGGATTATCTCACCCAAATAACAAATTGGGATGGAGGGGCGAGAATTGTTCTCTACTCTTCCTGCCCCCTCCTAGCTTTAAAAATATAATTGACTGCTTACATCAGGGGAAGGAGCTTGAAGGAAAAGACCTTTTAATGGTAATCCTTTTAACTAACGTAATGGAGCTACATTTTCTTACAATGAAGAAATCCAGGTCTTTTCACATCTCTCCCTTTGCTGTCCAGGTAATATATCTCCTTGATTTGAAGAAGTGCAACATGCCTTTCTTTATAATTTCAGAGAGTGGCTCTGAAAAATTTAGATGTGCCTTGGAGCACACGCAGCAAAATGTGTCTTCACCATTGAGAGTCCATAAAGATGAGTTTATGAAGGAAATTGGAGTACATGTTGATGAGGAGTTGCCTCTGATTGGAAAAGAGCCTTCAATATTCTGGCATAAAAGAATAGGTGGAATATAAATAGACGTTGTTTGTCTGGGATTTATTGTGTTTCATCACCAAGCTATAGTATAGGGATTATTAATAAGGATATTTGATTCATTTTTCAATAATTATTTACAAGTTCTTCGACATCTGTTGTCAAACAGGAATAGGAACTTTCAGTCCTCCTGGCACATGGGCTCTGGCCCAATTCATCCATGCAGCAGAATGAGTTGGTAGAATGGACTACACCCCTTTCATACAGCAAGTGGGGAAACCCACTTTTGAATGCTCCACATGTTCGTCTTTGTTCTTAACTCCCTCAAGTAGAAAACAGAGGGCTGGCCCAAGTCTCCCCTTTGAGGTGCTAATTGGCTTGGGAGGAATCCAAGGCAGAGCTTTCAGAGCTTTTTTGCATGCAGAAGGTCCTAGGTTCAATCCTGACTTCTCCAGGTAGGACTAGGAAAGAATCCGGGCTGAAACCTCAGCAGAGCTGCTGCCAGTCAGTGTTGACAGTACTGGGCTAGGTGGACCGATGGCCTGACTCAGTATAAGGTAGCTTCCTTTGTTCCTCAGTATAGAACCACGTTCTGCTGATGTTGTCTCAGGCCTTAACTATCAAGCAAGAAAATGAGCAAACCTGTATGTGTGCTGCTACCTCACAGCCGTTGCAAAAGGTCAGCCATGGAGTACATTCACACTCCTTCTCTTGCTCACTCCTTATCACCTCGACTTATTAGGCAAGGAGGTGTCTGGTTAAATTCCTACTCTGCTGTCCTTCTTGGATGTAAGCTTTACACATCAGGGAGTTTGGGAATGAGCATGCTAGCTCCATCCCACCTCCGGCTCTTCTAATTGTCCTCTACACGTGGAGGTCAACTGTTTTTAAAGGAGAGCTTCATCTGAAAAATTCTCCAAAAACTTCACTGAAAATTTTAGAATCCATATTTCCCAGAGTCCTTACTCACAAGGAAAACTATGAATACAGCTCTAGTGGCAAGCACTGGGCATTATGTGTATTTATTTGTTTTAAGCCCCAGGTGCAAAGTGACATTTTCTCCCTGTATTAACTTCCGCTTCCCACAGTCACAGTAGCTCCAGACTTAGACAGCAACACACACACAAATCCAAGCAAAGATTTTCAACCCACAGTACATAATTATAATTCCTGAGGGCTGTAAATACTCTGTGAAGGTGCCACAATTGGTATGTGGATTCAACACTGTACAGGCATAGTGTAGATTATTAACCAAATCTTCCATTTGAACATAGAAACCGTTTAAATTTACAAATCTTTGCATCTTCCTTCAGTGGAAAAACTAACCTGGGAAAACTGATGGATTTAGGAAAGGGTTTGTTAGTTTTTTTAAAAAAACACCACACATTTTTAATAGCAACCAATCTGGGCTAAAGGATTCTTGTTTACTCCTTCTGAAAGCATAGGAAAAACTGTGTGCAGTCATTAATAGGGTTAGGATTTTTAATGGGCTTATTTAAAGCTGATGCAAGCCTTTCTTTTTCTCTTTTTCTTTTTCAGTAGTGAGCCTTTGACAAAATGGCAAATAACAGCACTTGTAGCTGGCTATATTTTAGGTCAAAAAACTTTTAAGAACAAGAAGAGTCTCCCCTTCCACAAATGACAAACAATTTCAGCCTCAACTTCATCTTGCAAAATGCAGCTGAATTCCTTCATGTTAATTTTAATGATCCTTCAAAAAGGAGGGCAGCACTTGAGTCTGGGGGCCGGGCGAGCTTGTCATTTACAAATAAATCAAAAGGCCATCATTGCAATTGCAAAGACTAATGACTAAAGTTCCTGTGTACTCTTTGATAGGCCCCACACTCAAGCCAGCTATTAAAAATGAATGCCTTCAAGAGGCCTTGCATTAAGAACATAAACAATTAAGGGCACTTGAGCTTCTCCACAGAAAGCTGCCATACAAACACAAGGGCTTTCACGTGAGGCACCGACCCCTGCAATCTGCTTTGCTAGTGAGCCAAGGAGAATGTGGGCAATTAGTGTTGATGTATCTGCTCTCTGCAATGACTTCTTTTATCCCTCATTGTTTTAACTGTTCTCCATATTTGCAGATCAGAAATCTAACGATAAACTGTGTAAAACTGGCGACAGCTCCGAAGTCATGAATACTACATGAACTTTTGAGGCTGTGACAGGCATTTCCGAGATTTATTACCATCTATATTTTATATCTCTAAAGCATGGCTTATGTTTTGATTGGCTGACTGGTTTGGGTTTGTTCACCCTCCCACCCCCCACTAGAGGTTGAATTCTGGTCTCTCAGTATTTTTGGAGTTAGTTTGTTTTTTTAAAAAATGATGTAAGCTTGTCTCGGTTCTATACCTAAAGTTTCCATGATTGCCTGCAGGATATTTCAAAGTAGTTGTGGTCTTGGGTTCTTACAAAAGAAGAAAGAAAAGAAAGTGTACTTAATTTATGTATTGAGTTAAAGTTCAGTTAAAGTTTATCTTGCTTTCAGATAGAGAAAATTACAGGAACTGAGTCTGTGTCTTACAGCTGCATCTGATATTGACAAATAATTCCTGGTATAGCCACTCAGATTAGTTTTCTGTTAAATTTGCTAAATGAATACTTTTCAGTTGATGTTGTACATGATTTTTAATGCTGGCATAAGAATGGGAATGTATTCTAAGTGATGTCTGTTCTTGGAATGCACTCTTTCGTGCATGTCCTGAGTACACTGACAGCCAGTGTGGTATAGTAGTTAGAGTGTTGGACTAGGACTGGGGAGTCCGGGGTCCAAGTCCCCACTCAACCATGAAGCTCACTGAATGACTCTAGGCCTAACCTCCCTCACAGGGTTGTTGTGAGCATAAAATGGAGAGAAGGACGAGGGTCATGTATGTTGCCTTGGGCTCGTTGAAGGAAAAGATGGGATATAAATGTAGCAAACAAACATTGCATAGTTTTGATGTCTCAAAATGGATTCAGTTTCCCACTCTGTCAAAACCTTTTGGAGCGGAACTTGCTGGTTCTACTCATCCCTGACTACCATCCAAGCACTCATTCTCCCTCACAGTGTCTTCTAGAAGGGCTTAAAATCTGACAAGAGTACAACACCACTGCTTAGGCAGTTCTGAAAGCCATGCTAACAGTGCAGAATATACATTGTAAATAAATAAAACATAAACATGCAGAAATTTTTGCCAAAAAACATAATGTTTGGGTGTGATGAGAATCTCTGGATTCTCTGTGCCATGGTAACCCATGAGATTATGTAATGTTTGGTAATCTTATGCTTAGCTGGGACTAAATAATAGTAGCTACTAGCTTTGGAGTCCTAACGTACATCCAAATGGTGTGGTAAACTTTCCTTAGAGCTGGAAAACGTTGAACATACTTCAGATAAATTGTGGTAAGCTGGGATACATACAACTATTTCATGTCAAGTGTGGTATAGATTAATGGTTTGAAATGCTCTAAATGCCCAGAAATAAGGCCTGTTAGTGAAGTTTTAAAACTTTTGGTTGTGACCCTCTAGAATATGGTGCCTGCAATGCAAACAAACCTTGACTGACTGTCCTTCCACCCAACACATAAAATAATAGATATTTCTTAAGACACAATTTTATGCATGTTTCAGCAGAAAAAAGCCCTGAAGTCCCAGCATTCCCCAGCCAGCATGGGAGTTGTAGGACTTTTGCTCAAGGCACTGGCCAGCTTTAAAAAGAATTGGGTGGCATCTGGACTTGATTCAGACATTATTTTATCTCTGATTAATTTTTAAACAAGGTGTATAATTTTAATCCATTTAGGCAGTTCAGAATTTCAAGTGAATTAGCTTTCTGCTTTGCAAACTGAGCTCCAATGCTACATCCATCCATTCATTCTGTCCCTTTCCCAAACAGTCATCTAATTGTATTCTACCCAGCTATGCCTTATCTTTAACTTAGACCATAGCTAGACAGGGCGAAATCCCGGGGTGATCCCAGGGATCGTCCCTGTGCGTCCACATGATGCACAGAGCATCCTGGGAGCAGGGAAGGATGATCCCTCCCTTTCCCTGAGATCTCACCCTCCCTTTTGAGCCCGCTTTTTCCAAAGTCTTGGACTGATCCCGAGACGCAGAACATGTGTGCGGGCGTTGCGGTTTGTCCTGGTTCCTCACGGTTCCTCATGAGGAGCTGGGACCAGCGCATGGGGTGCAGAGCTCCTCAGGAACTCTGTGCCCATTGGGGCTGGGGTGGCAGGAGCAGGAAAATTAATTTAAAACTTAAAAAACCCTCTCCCATCGAGGTCGGTACGCGCCACATGTAAACAGAGGGGGAGATCTTGCGATAAAAATATCGTGAGATACTCACCCCTCCGTAGGTCTAGCTGAGGCCTTAGTTTAAGGTAGGGCTGTGCACGGACCATCCGATCTGCTCTGGATCCCGACCTGCAACTTTCAGATCGGGTCTGCTCCGCTTTCGGCTGATCCGCCTATGCTCCGCTCCGCAGCGGGGCTCCAGGTCCAGATCGGTGCTTCGTGTTTTCCCCCCATAGACTTGCATTGAACATGTTAAACGCCTATAACTTTTTACGTTTTCAAGTTAGAAACATCAAAATGGGCACCATGAGAGCTTCTAAATGTATTCATGCCCATTTTGAAGGAAATCTGAGCATGCCCTGATTTTTTGGGAATATTTAAAAAATCCCCCCCTTTTCAGAAATGCAGTTATCTCCGTCATTTTTCCAGATACAGACCTCTAACTGGGCACTATCACAGCTTTCACACATATTCATGCCCAAATTGAGGGAAATCCAAGCATGCCCTGATTTGGGGGGAAATTTTAAAGTTTTAACCCTCAATCCTATCCCTAATTAACAAAAGTGCATACATCTCTGTCACTTTTAAAGTTAGAAACATCAAAATGGGCACCATGAGAGCTTCTAAATGTATCCAGATTCATGCCCATTTTGAAGGAAATCCGAACATGCCCTGAATTTTGGGAAATATTTAAAGTTAAACCTAAATCAGAATCTTCCTCTCAGGTAACCATGCAAAAAATGAACACAGGTAACTTCAACATAAAAAAATATTAAACAGGGTGAGCGTACAGATGCTTGGGTCGCAATACTTCTAAAAACATAATTTCTTTCATGCTATGAACTCAATTGTTGTAAACCGCCCAGAGAGCTTCAGCTGTGGGGCGGTATATAAATGTAATAAAATAAATAAGTAAAAAATAAATGTCAACGTGCTATTACGTGTTGGTTTTTCAAGATGCATGCCCCCACAAACACCTCCATCATAGTTCACACACTCCAGTGTATGCCCAGCCAATAACTGTAATATAACAATAAAAATACTAATAATCACAACAAAAAGAAGAATTAGAACAAAAACGCTGTCTGTCTTAATTACCAGTAAGGGGAAAGTGGATGTGCCCAGTGGGACAGTGAGGACTGTACCACCAGTCATTTGGCTGGTCCTGTCTAGGTACCTGCCTTTGAGAAGCCACATCACACATCAACTCGTGCAACTCATTGGCTTCTTTCCACTGTTACCCTTTGAAGGGTTCTGATTACCCCAAGGGCAGTGGGCACAGAGCACGTCCACATGCCGTATAGCACATCATCCACTTGCACCACATCTCTTCAGTTGTTCACCAAGGTTATGGTGGGTACCTTGTGGTGCTGTGGTGCCTATCTGTTATTTTACTTTGTATATTATTTAAGGTTGTGTGTGTGAGTTTGCTGGGGCTACTGCTTCACCAATCCACTACAAACTGGAAACAGTCCGAGCCAAAGACAAAGAAATAAAAGTTACTAAGTATCCCATTTTGCTTATTCCCCCCCCTCCAACATTGGGATTGGAGGATGCTTCACATAGGCTGATCACTTATCATGATTGGGAGATGAACCTGTCAATCAAAGTTCAAAAAAATAGGTTCCCCCTACCGCTTTACCCATGCTATAAAAATTAATAGCAAGCAAACCGCACAACAAAAAAGTCTGAAAATCGACAGAAATGACCTCCAATCGTCACTCTCTAAGCACAGTAAGTTTCAGAGATGTAGCTTTAAAAACAAAGAAGTTATAGGCGTTCTTTCGCCTAATGCAATCCTATGTGAAAAAAGTTCCAAAATGGCGGGCGGAGCCTCACAACTAAGTGGATCGCTCTGCAAATGGGCGACCTGCTTCATGACGCTTCACTTTGGCCCCGACCCGGTTCTGCCTTTGGCGGAGGCGAATCAGGCCGCTCCGCTATCGCTTCTACGAAGCGGAGCGGAGCACAGCCCTAGTTGAAGGCATACCAAACTGGGTGGAGAGTGTACAAGTGCTGCTCACACCTTCCCTGAATTGAGAACCTGCTTAACCTCACCCCCCACCCCCCAAAAAAGATTCTGGAATCATTTTTATCCCCTTCCACAGATATGACCTTACTAGGAATGCACACTCTCATGCCAGTTGTACTTGCTTAGAAACTTCAAAATATAACATATGCTGTTTCTTTTAAGGATGCTTGCTACTAAAATGTTGTTCTTTCCTTATCTAAACATTTAATTTGATCAGATGCTATATTTAATCTGCTGCTGCTGCAGTGTAATAAAGATGTTGAAGACAAATGGTTTAATATAGTGACCTAATAACTTGAAAAACAATAGATTTGTCAGTCTTTTAACCAGTGGTTTACTTGCTAATGAGCTACTTAATGAAGAATAGATTTGTGCTCTAATATGTGTAGATATGAGGTACTGAAGACATAACAGATGTCCTTAGGCAGACTGAACCTTGCCCTGATTAACCACATACATTCTAGACAGTTTATGTAATGTTGGCCTAATTTAAAGTTTTATAACAATTGTACTTCACATGCTTTTCCAAATTAACTCGTATATAATAGCATCTTTTAATCCAAATATTTGCTTTCCTCTATAGACAGAAATTGCCAAGAGATTGAATACAATCTGTGCACAAGTCATCCCATTTTTGTCTCAAGAAGTAAGTACAAATGTTCAGCTGTTTAAAGTGAAATTATGTTGCATCTTTTTTTGTAAATTAGCTAATTTTTAAGATGTTAATTTTATCAAAATTCACAAGAGTGAGGAACATCTGTTGTATCTAAAGTATGCAAGCCCCCTGTTAATTTGGTCTAGCAGATGAGATGAGATACACCAACTGTATAACTGGTGAAATAGCTCAACCACAAAATTATTCTTTCCAGCACAGGGGGAGGCAGACTTATAAAGATTATCAAGAGTTTTTTTAATGCCAGTATTAGCTTGGCAGCTGCTAGTCTAGCCATTTGTTAAATTCTATGTAAATAAAAATGTTGGCATTTGGTACTAGCACCTTAAAACGTTTTGAATAGCGTTTGTAAAATACAGTTCCTTTTAAAAAAGAAGTCAAATATAACTTACCAAAAATTGGTTGGAATCCTAATATCTATGGATGCATAACTCACACAAGAGAGTGAATGTGGTGATGCTTGCTAAATTGCCATTTCATGAAAAAAACTTATTACCATTTATATCTGGCTTGTAGGATTGTGGCATTTGACATTGCTGGAAACACCCAATCCTGTTCAGTTTAGATATTTCAACAGTGGGTAAAAAAGTAATGGTTTTGACCTACATTGCTGCCCTTAAGCAATGTCCTTGGTTAGCTTTGGACACCAACATAATACCACTATAAGTGTCATTAAGCTCAATTTTTGAACTTTGTCCCTTAACACATATTTTGCTGGAGCAGCAGTTTGTAGAATCAGACTACAGTACATTGTTAAAGGTTCCAGAAATAATGTCATTATGATGTATGTTATATCTTAGAGAGTTTTCCTAAGGTGGTTGCAAAAGTAGCTCTCTGTGTGTTGAATCTTGATCATTTACTGATTTTTGTAGTGAACACAGGTGATATTTATCCATATCAATTTTGGAAACTGATGGGTTCACTTGTGGAACAGCTGTAATAGAAAAGTCTGAATTTTAAAAATTTGAGGATTTGTTCCTGTTGGAAAACAAGTCACATCCTACCCATTTTCCACACAGAGTGCTGCTTGGGAGTATTCCTGCTCCATAATAAAAGCAACCTTCTCCTACTAAGTTCAGTTAGGGTGCATGTTTGGGCAGACGGAAGTGGCTGGCTGGGGAATGGTGGGAGATGCAGGACTTTTGTCTGTAAACATGCATGGATTCTGCCCTCAGTGGTTGTTCCAGTAATGGAAATGACATGTTTGTCTTTCCAGCATCAACAGCAAGTGGCTCAAGCGGTAGAACGTGCCAAACAAGTGACCATGGCTGAGCTGAATGCCATCATCGGGGTACGTGGCCTTCCAGGTCTACCTCCTACAGTGTGTATAACCAGCTTTCCTTTCTTATTGCTTTGATAGTTTTGATGTGTTAATGTTTGATATGTAACAACTGCTTTGATATTTAATGCTAGTTCTTAAGTATTTTTTTATCTTGGCACCTGCTCGTTTCTAAAATTGGTAGAATTACTGAAAGCGTAGTTTCTAAGATGTTGTTGCCTATTTTAGGCCTATGTATCAGTCATATAGTACTATTTTTAGATTTGTGGTATTGCTCCATTTTATCATTTGGAATTTGGGAGTTAGTAGGTGTAAAACCAGAGACTACCCAAACTGAAATAACAATTCCTGGGATTAACAGACTATATTTGTTGCATTTGAGTCTTTCAATAATCTTTTCTTTTCTTTTCTTTCTTTCTTTCTTTCTTTCTTTCTTTCTTTCTTTCTTTCTTGTCTCCCCTCCCCCTTTTTTATTTTTTGGGATCCACCTTAACTTTCTTAAAGTATAGAGGACATTTGCTTGCTTTTCTGAGCTGGGAGGAGTGAATGTGAGGAAGAGTTCAGAAGCCTTTGTTTCTGCTCAACCATAGTTTGTCACTTCAATTAGACAGACAAACTGTGGTTTACATTAATGTTGGTCCATTTGAAATCATAGTTACCGAAGTTGGCTTGTTTAAACTAACCATAATTAAAATTGACCACAGTTCTGAGCAAGCTGCACTTGTGGTAAGCAACACTTAAGCCAAAGCAAATGTTTCCAAACTCCTCCTGATTGCACAGGAGGAGGAGAAGGAAGGGAGAGTGCTCAAACTGAAGGCTCACTGTGGCTCATTCCTGCCACGCTAATCTATGGTTTAGCATGATGTGCGAACTCTACCATAGTGTATGCTAGGGAGTGAATGTTGATAGCAAGTAACTAACTTGGCTTGCATTATTGAACTTCATGAGTCATACATTTCATATACTGCCTAAGTTTATTTCCCAAGTTTTGTTACTATGCTCTAGAAATATCACATATGCAAAAGGAGTTGAAAGAAGTGGTCCTCCTCCTTCTGATTTTATTCATATGCAAGTGCCTTGAGCAGATTCAAATTATTCATTTATCAATTTATGTTAATTGCTTGTGAGAAGATGCCCTGCTGGTCTTTATCGTTCCCTCAGACACTTTGTAATGATAATTAGACATGCTGCTGTATGGATTAACGGTGCCATAGTCCAACGACGTCTACAGACAATGGGACCAGTTAATCCATCTGTGCTTAAAATTACATCCCAACTGGAGATGGAAAAAAACATAAGAGCGAGGGAGGATTAAAAGAATGAGCCTCAGCTTGAAAACTCTCCTTTTATCAGTTTCTCAATTGTAGATCTGCTGTCGCTTTGCCTGTGGTAAGCTATTGGCAGTCAATTAGGTGAAATAAACTGGGAGAGTGACCTTCATTTCCTTTTAATAGCTATTCCTCCCTGCAATGGGGAGTGTCAGTGGATTTTCAGCTTAAATTTCATTCAAGCTGCTTTATTACACTTGACAGATTAGCTTTGCATAAACATAACCCCCTCTCGAACCAGAACCTTATTTCTCTCCCTCCTCCTATCCAATCAGTTACTTCAAAAATAATAATTAAATTTCTGTATGTCTGCTGTCTTCACGACCCTTGCTGGTCTAATAAATTCTTAACTTGAGGGTTCAGCTCAAATGTTCACCCGGTCTCTTTCTGTATGTGCTAATTGATTTAACAAACACCTCTAAAGTAAGAGCTATATTTTAAAAAAATACCTCAGATATACTTACTGAGCCTCTTCACAGACATGCAACAGTGAAAATAGCTTTTAAAAATTAACTGAAAACTTTGAACACTGGACCATGAAGCTTTTTTTTTTTTAACGTCTAGCTGGGTTTATAGTTGCTACAGAGTGCCCCATATTCCTCAGGTTTGTACAGCTCTGACCCAAGAAAACAATACTGTGGGTTCATTGTTTTGCAACCTCCATTCAACTGAATGCCAGTTGCACACTGTGTGAAGGCCCTGTTTTATTTTTAATAGTAATTTTGTAAAGAATCAAACCATTCATTAATATAATGAGCTAATTTCATTTTAATTTGGTATTAAAACGTCATTTTTTAAAAAAAACTTTCAGCAGATGCAGTTTTGCCTCAGACACAGGGCAATTGTACACATCTTTACTTCAAAGAAAGTCTCACTGAATTCAGTATGGCTCACTCCCTAGTCAATGAGCATAGGATTGTAGCCTTATAGCACTTGAGGTATTGACATGTTTCTGCCAGCAGAAATATCTTTCAGTTTTCAGTGAGTACTCATAAATGCTACACGCGTTCCTATCTTGCCCAAACTACCACAGTCTAGCCTTTTCCCCAATCTAAGCTTCTTGCGCAGCTGATATGACAATTCTATTATAGCCTGAAGAACAGTTGTCTGAACTGCAAACCTCACTACTACAACTACTTTTTTTAAAAAAAACAAAACACCCAAAACATTTCCACCGAGTTGGTCCAATAAGAGATCATCTCTCCCTTTGCACATTTGTATACATCAATAATTATCTTATGCCGCACAATAAGTTTCATGCTCTGACATATGCTTGATTTGTTTGAAAGGGATTGTGTGCACTCTGGAAAATTGGAGTAGCATAAAATTGGGCTGACAATTCAGTGGACCTTTGCTCCTCTTCATTGAACATGCACTGTGTCAGCCCGTCTCCCCAGAGGGGAGGAGGCATCAGGAGCCTGTCTGTTCCTACAAGCAGCAGCTGCACTGGAAGTAAACGCAGCCCAGTTTGATAGCAGCTGTCAGTATTGTTCAGAGACCCAACTTAGTGTAAAGAACAATAGTGGGGCCATGCTCTTAAACTGCAGTGTCTTTCAAGCTAATAAAAGAAATAGTAATTTAACGGTTTAGACATCTATTGTGAGCCTGAAAGATCATGAAAGACTTCTTTTTAAAATGCAAATCGGCTGGTGCATTCTCCAACATTAGAAACACAATCCAGTAGCCAGTGGCTTAACAGTGCTAAAAATATTTCTGTTCCATAAAAGTCGGAGCTGCACAGAGGTAGAATGCATTGGGGAAATAGGTTAAGCATATTCCTAAGAGGTGTTCTTTAAATAGTTTACTGTGCATAGTAAACTGCACTCTTAGGGCTTCTCCGTGAGAGGTGGTTTTTTTGTTTTTTTTAAAGGCTCTGCATTCCGGCATGGGATAATGATATCAAATAATTGTTTCTAATTCCTTTGCCATTTTAAGTGAGGATGACCTACTAGTGGCAAGACTGAATGTGTGTTCCCATTTGACACATGAATTGAGGGGCAGCAGGGAAGTGTGTGTGTGTGTGTGTGTATTTTGGGTTGGGGAGAAACAAACCTTTAATTAGCAAAAAATGAGAAATTACACATGTTTTGCAATATAGAGAAAAACTGATATTGGGAGAAGGTAAAAAATGGATCTCTCTGCCAAAGAGAACCTATTAGTTTCTATTCATATAGTAGAATTTATAGTGTGTTACGCAACACAATTGTTTATTTATTTTGTGCATTCACGTACCGCCCCATAGCTGAAGGTCTCTGGGTGGTTTACAAAGATTAAAAACATTGAACATTACAAACAGATATACAAAAATTAAAAGCATAAAAGCATTACATACCAACTATAATATGTTGTTAAAAGCCTGGTAGAAGAGAAGAGTCTTAATCTGGTGCCCAAAAGATAACTATGTTGGCACCAAGTGAGCCTTGTTGGGGAGATCGTTCCATAATTGGGGGGCCACCATTGAAAAGATCCTCTCCCTTGTTGCCATCCTCTGAGCTTCCTTTGGAGTAGGCAGTTGGTGGAGAACATTGGATGTTTTATTTTATTTATTTATTTATTTATTACGTTTTTATACTGCCCAATAGCCGAATCTCTCTGGGCTGTTCACAAAAATTAAAACCATAATAAAACAACCAACAGTCTAAAAACACAAATACAAAATACAGTATAAAAAGCACAACCAGGATAAAACCATGCAGCAGAAGTTGATATAAGATTTAAATACAGAATTAGAACAGTAAAATTTAAATTTAAGTTAAAATTAAGTGTTAAAATACTGAGAGAATAAAAAGGTCTTCAGCTGGCGACGAAAGGACTACAGTGTAGGCGCCACGCAGACTTCTCTGAGGAGCTCATTCCACAGCCAGGGTGCCACAGATGGTGAGCATAGTGTACGAGTAATTTCATGTCACTACTCCCTACTCCCTACTCCCACTCCCAACTCAGCCAGTCATTCCAGAAAGATACCATGGTCGATGGTATCGAAAGCCGCTGAGAGATCGAGTATCAACAGAGTCACACTCCCCCTGTCTTTCTCCCAACCTAGGTCATCATACAGGGCGACCAAGGCTGTTTCCATGCCAAAACCAGGCCTGAAACCCGACTGAAATGGATATAGATAATCAGTCTCATCCAAGAGTGTCTGGAGCTGGCCCACAACCACTCGCTCAAGGACGTTGTCCAGGAATGGAATGTTTGCCACTGGCCTATAGTTATTAAGATTTTCCAAGTCCAGGGAAGACTTCTTCAGGAGTGGTCACACTACTGCCTCTTTCAGATGGCCCGGGACCACTTCCTCTCGCAGCGAGGCATTGATCACTTCCCTGGTCCAGCTGGCTGTTCCATCTCTGCTAGCTTTTATTAATCAAGAGGGGCAAGGATCCAATTCGGAGGTGGTTGCACAATCCTGTCCAAGCACCTTGTCAACATCCTCGAGCTGTACCAACTGAAATTCTTCCAAGAAAACAGGACAAGGCTGTGCTCTGGATACCTCACTTGATTCACCTGTTATAACACTGGAGTCTTAAGTCATGGCAGATGCCAAAGGTTTATTCTGGAAGCGCCTACCAAATTTATTACAGTGGGCCTCAGGTGGTTCTACCACGTCCTCGGGGCCGGCATGTAATAGGCCTCTGGAAAACTCTGGAAAGCTCCACTGGGCGGCAGATTGATGATTTGATAATGGTAGCAAGGTGTTTTTTGCTGCCCTCCTTGCCCCTGAATATACCTTACTATAGACACTTAATAGGGTTTGATTTCATCCACTAGGAGTTCTTTTCCATCTGCCCTCAAGCCGTCTCCTATTTTGTTTCACTGCTCTCAGCTCTGTGGTATACCATGGAGCTGTATGAGCTCTACTCAGGAGAGGGTGCTCAGGAGCAATCATGTCAACCACCCGGGTCATTTATTATTATTATTAATAATAATATTTATTTATAAAGCACCATCAATGTTCATGGCGCTGTACAGAATAAAACAAAACAATCTGCCATATGGCTTACAATCTGAAATCACAGTAACAGACAGGGGAGGGAGGGGAAAAATCGGGGTACCACAGATCAACCAGGGTTTTGACAGAAGCATCAGCCCTATCAGCTGGAAAACTCCCCATAGCCCTTTGGAAACCATCCAGATCCATTAGTCTCCTGGGGCGGACCATCTTAATAGGTACCCCCACCCTTGCAGAGGGGAAAAACTGTTGTAAGTCTAAACCTTAGCAAGCAGTGATTTGACTATGGCAAAGGGACTGATGTGAGGTCCCCCACTTTCAGATCACCATCGCCATGTCCAGTTGTGAAAAACAGGCCTAGAGTATGCCCTGCTACATGCGTTGGGCTGACGGCAGGTTGGGATAGTCCCATGGTTGTCATGGAAACAATGAAATCCTGAGCTGCCCTGGATAAGGTGCCCCCAGTGTGAATGTTGACATCCCCCAGAACCAAAAGTCTGGGGGAACTCAGCCGTACACCCGAGACCACCTCCGTCAGCTCACCTAGGGAGTCTTGAGCAGCGGGCTGGGCAGTACGACAACAGAATCCCTAATCTGTCCTGCTGACCCAACACAAGGTGCAAACTCTCTAGACCAGTAGTCACATGGACAGGGAGCTTGGAGAGGGAGGGGGAGTTCCTATAGACCACAGCAACCCCCTCCCTCCCTGGCCCTCAGGTCTACCCTGAGACTGAACAAGTACCCCGGTGGGCATAGCTGGGAGAGACTGACTCCTCCCTGCTCTTGGGCCAGATCTACACTAATGCTTTAAAGCGCTTTATAACAGTTTAAAAGCGCTTTAAAGCACTATAAAACTGTTATAAAGCGCTTTAAAGCAATAGTGTAGATCCGGCCTTGGTTATACATGCCAGATTGGCTGCCTCATCCACAATTAAGTGTTACTGCTTTGGAAACAAATGTAGAAAGGCAGGTTGGGAAAATATGTGCATCTCACTATATGAAGACAGTTTTTGTTCATGTTTGATGTAAAAAGTTGCCTCCAATTAACTAATTTTTTATTAAGTGAGATAGTGAATGGCAAACTAAGCACCTTTAAAAAGGAAAGAAAAAAAGGTTTAATGTGGAACCCTGTTTTTCAATGTTTAAGCATGGTAGTATATTTTCCCTTGGAGTGGAGAGAACATAGATTATGGCATGAAGGGTTTAAGTGGATTATCTTGGTTGAATTTGAAAGGATTGAAGGAGGAGGAAGATAGTTAAGCAACAGGGTTGAAAATTAAAAGTTGTGCATGCTGGGAAATTTGAATGACAGTTGTAATTAGACCACACTGGTAGTAAATAAAATCACCTCATAAAACTGGTGCAGATTGGCAGAACTTCCTCCCTTCCCTTAAAAATCCTTGATGAACTGTAGAAACCTACCTAAGAGTGTAATTTACAGCATTCACAAGAAATAGCCAGCCGGTGAGGGTATTTTAGATTAGCTTTCTCAGAAAGAATTTAATACTTGAGAGGTGTCAGGTTCTCCCCACCCCCACCCTTTTCTGAGGTGTGCTGCTAATGGTACTGTGAAATGTATCGCTTGGATTGACAGTACTTGTGAGACAGATTGAGTTGTCGGCCTCCAAAGGGCTTTCCATCATTGCATGAGGTGATTGACTAAAGGATTAGCAAAATGCTGGATTATTTTCCCTCTTCTTGGCTGTGGTTGCCAGCTATCTCTGAGATTGTAGTGTGTAAAGCTTAAGAGGATGAGGTTAACCTCTTGAGGGTTTATTATGAGCATGTAGTTAATCTTTAGAAAGCCTATAAATAACTAGGATGCATGTTTTGTTGTAAAATAGAAATATGGATTCAAAGAAGTGAATGCAGAAATGTAATGCTATAACTGCTTAGCTTTTGCGTTGCATTTGTACTCTGTATTTAGTATCAAATGATACCTTAGGGTTTGTTGTTTTTGGGGTTTAGGATAGGGGGCATAGGAAGATAAAAATAAGGTATGGAACAAAATGCTTAATGCTTACCGTTTATTGGTTATTGAGTGAATCAAAAGTATAATAAATTAATAAAATCTTCTGTTAGCTAAGATTTGGGAAAAGACATTGAATAAGAAATCATTGGGGGACCAAATTTCTGAAGCGTGTAAAGTACCCGACTCTAGTATCCGTTTCTAAAAATAATAATAATTCTACTTCTGTCCTCCCACCTTTTAAATATGAAGCTACATTTTTGGTATCACAAAGCTCTGGTTAACTGCCTGATAATGGGTGATGTGAGTGTATGAACAGGCACGTAGCCAGATTTTTTTTAATCGGGTAGATTTCAGACCAAAATACAGAAATAAAAGTAATTTATGTAGGCAGCTAAAAAGCCTGACAAACATGTATTCCAGCGTTTCCATTCAACTTTTATTCCCAAGCTTTATTAATTTGTTTTCAAACCTATGGTATTGTGTTTCTGTTCTCCATTCCAACACTTACCTCAGAAATGCAAGTTCACATTCACTACTTACTGTAAATGTTGTAAATCTGATTTGCTAAATGTACTACACTGTATATAGAAAGTGCAGATTTCCTCCTCAGTTTTCCTGTTTTTCCCACAGAAGTGAACTTTAAGAATTTAAGAAAAATCCCTTGAAGATTAAGCCCTGGCCTGCACTAGAAAACATTCCAAAGCAATGAAAAGCAAACATTAAATTACTTCAGCTATGGGTGTTTTAACTTTATTACTATTTTTTTATTCCAGACAAAAGTACCGAGCCTTTCTAACTGTGTCTGCTGTCTGTCAATGGCCACAATCAAAGAAATAGATGCACTAAGAGTACAGTGCATGTGTGCCCTGTCTATGGCCCTTTCTACACCTAAGGGTTATCCCACGAAAATGGAGGGATTGTCCCTGCCTGCTCTTGGGATCCCCTGTGTGGCATTTGGATGCACAGGAACGTCCCGGGATATAGGGCTGGTGTAGACATTCCCTTGGTTTCAGTAGGGTAGACTTTGAAGCGTGTTGATGCATTTTCCATTCATCTTGGCTAAAATTCTGGATTTCATTAATACTGCTGGTAGCTGGTGAAGCGTTTTAAAAGTCAGCTAACTGAATTAAACTTGCAAGTTCAATGATAAAGGGAGATATTGTTCACACATTTCCTAGCTTATTTGAATTGCCTTGACTCCTTTTCTGGGCCTGAATGCTGTTGTCAGTTCAGGATAACAGGGCACTGGCTGATGTTTGGAAAAGCACCGCATGCTTTACTTGTAGCGATGGCCTTAATGGTAAAGGCCTTAATGGGCGGTTTTGTGAACCACCCAGAGAGCTTCGGCTATTGGGCAGTATAGAAATGTAATAAATAAATAAATAAAATAAATAAAGGGGAGAATGTGGAATGTGTGGGAGAATTCTCTACCCCACTTCCTTGCCAACCCATTCATCACTCCTCCAACTCAAACTCCACTGGTCTGTAGTTGTAAATAAAGTAAAGCTGTCGCCAGATTAAAGAAATCATATGAATCTTGGTTGGTTATTACATCTGCATGACACAAAATTGTGGTAAACAAAAACAAAAAAAGCTCTGAAGCATATTTTAGTTTTTAGATTATTGATAACTATATTATAGCAGGCTTCATCTTAGAGGTATTCCTTCTTTTGTGTGAGATAAGGGGCAGGTGCTTTTTAAGATAGTGCTTGCCATTTTCTGTAGGTTTTTTTTTTAAAGGTGCCTGATAAATTGGGCCCATTTTCTTTTTATCTGAAACTTCCAATTGATTAATCATGTTAGTTGCATTAAAACATTGCTGCCCTTGTGTAAAAGTCTACATAGACAATGATCATGCAAGGAAGTGAAGTATTCTGTATCATGTGTCACGATCTATCAAAGTTGCACTCCATTCTTGACTTTCACACACAAGCTTGTACCTCATTAAAGGCATTTCTCCCTCTTTCATTATTGGCATCTTCCGTTTTGTACTCTTTTAGTGGTGTATTTTGCCACAGGCACAATGTTAATTTTCAAGTTTAAATGGGTGAAGAACAACATCGCCTGTTAACATTCTTGATACTGAGAAAAGCAACTTAATTTTGATGTGAAATGCTACCTGGTTTACTGGGGCTGCGGAGACATAGCTCACTGGTAGAGAACACACTATGCATGTAGAAGGTCCCAAATTCATTTCTCAAAGTAAAATGGAAAAGAAGACTCTGTCTGAGATCCTGGAGAGGAGTTACTGGCCACAATATACTTTGCATAAGTTGAGCCATTCCTTCAGTGTGCTAGTTAAGCAAATAAAGAAGTGAGCTTTGGGGTTGGAGAAGATTAAAAAACTTGGGAGATCTTGTTTTGTTTCTTGACTTTCATATAACTGGCTATGTCTTCAGCCATTTTGAGCTTTTTTTTAGTTCAGTGGTGCAAGCAATTAGCTTGTATCAGATCCTCCACTCTTGGGATGGTAGTGTAACTTCAGCTTCTTAAATTCAGCACAATGATGGTATGAACAGTTGAATGTCATTTTTAGGTATGGTTTAATTTTTCATATGCTTCTCCTACTGGTGGTATACCAGTGTAGAGAGGGGTGGCAGAGAGACACAGCTGGTAGCTGGTAGCTAGCTCTGCATACTTTTAGGCTGATGTAGGATGCTGTTGCATGTAGCTGAAGCTGAAGAACCCGTGCCAAGTAAATTCCACAAGGTTTTGTGTGCATGGGTATGCCAGTGTCGCCTAGTGTGACCCTTGCACAGGATGCATAAGACTTCTTATCTGTCTCTTCACCTGTGAGTGAATGCATGGAAGCATCTGTTTTGCTTCTTATGGTCTTTATTTTAATTTTAATATTTTTGTACTCTAGTGTCTCTGCATTTAGTCTGTACATACAAAGTCTCAAACACTAGATGATCATATCAGTTATTATGAATCTTCTTGTCATGTATGCAACCCTTTCACTTCCAGCAAATAAACCTGAAAGTCCTCCAATTAAGTATAATGACTTTGGAAAAGGCCAGGATATGAATCCAACTTCAAACCATGGCCTCATGCATTGGCTTGCTCTGGAACTGTTAAGTATAGTTTCCTGGTTCAGATGAAATGGGCAAATGTAATTGGGAGTCTTCTGGATTGTTCTCCTTGTGTAAAAGAGCTTCATGTGCAGGCAAAAAAAGACTTATTCATATCTCTACTTATAAAACTGAGATAAAATCATCTGAATGTAATCTTTGTGCCAGTAGAAAAAGCAGATCTATCATAATCCTTGTGTGATGAAGAACATTTCAAATGCACAGGGTTGCTTTTTTTAGTTTTCTGGGATTGTAAATATTATTTCTTTCATGATGTGCCTTGATAATCCAGAAAGTCTCCAAACATTTTGTTGAAACTGGGAAACTATGGAAACAAGTCAGCAGCTTAAACCAGTGTTTGAAGTTGGTTTAAGATCCTAGCTTGTCCTGAAGCTGGTAACCATAGTTCCTTGGTTTGGATGAAATGAGAAACTATGATTAATTAAAGATGACTTGATATATCAGTAGAGTTCATGACTGGGCAAAAAACTTGTTTTTATCTCAAGTTATTAAGTGGCCATGCTTTCCTTCTTTCTTTAATGAAGACCGTTTAAAGCACATTCACATGAAGCCCTTTGGCCAATCCAAGCATCCTATCTGCAAGCAGAAAGTATTTCTGCTTGCAGGAGCTGGGTTTGTTAATTGTTTTGCTTTATAATTTGCAGCTCTTTTGCCACACTGAACTGGGTTCTAGTGCACAACCCATAGGGCCCCATGCAGCCCCATTACGTGACAATTTTTCCACTGATTGGGTTCTCTGCTTCCGTGCTGCTAATGGAAGTACAGAAGCATCAGGGTTGCAGAGAGGGGAGGAGACTATGGCCTCTCACAGGTTGTCTTAAACTTGACACTCCTATTTAGAAATGTAACAGACTCTTCCAATAATTTCCCCCTTTTAAAAAAACCAATTTAGAAATATTAACATGGGTTGTAGGTGAAAGTTGTATGATTGTACCACTAATCAGGCTGTCAAATGCAGGATCTGGTAGTACTATAATCTTTTGAGAGGCACAGTTTGGCTGAAGTCATGACTGCAGAAAGCAATTGTTTCAGTGGATCACTTTTAGGCAATGAAAATTACAGATAGAAGGGCAATCCAGATTGGGAACACAGCAGGGGTAAAGGGTTAAAATCCCCTTAACCCCCACACTATGGTCCTGATCTGGATTGGCTGTGTGTGTACTTTTCTTTAGAATTTTAAAAAGCTGCTAACTGTATCTTTAAATTAACTTGTACTTTGACTCTCTGTAAGATTTTAAATTGTGAAGTAAATCTCAAATGTATTGTTTTGTGGGTAACTAATCAAAGTGAACTTTTCATTCAGATCAGCCACCTGTCTGTGTTCTGCCAGTGTTCATGTCAGGTATACATTTTAAGAGGGGAATGGTGGAATAAGGGCAGCAAGTTTATTATGAGGGAGCGTTTATAAATGCTGAGTGCTAAAATCCACTTGGAAGGTAATGTTTATGGGAAATACTCCCTAGTGGAAGCTGGAGAGAACTCTTATTTTAGATTGGTCCCTCTTAGTCTTCATGTTTGTCTTTATTCAAAGCAGTTGTGAAAATAAGCATTTTGGGGTGGGGAGATGTAGACAAATGGTATTTCAGTCTCCACTAATTCTGTTAATATAGAGGTGGATTTGGAGAGGTGCCAGATGTCTTTAAGAGTCTAGACTGCACAAATCTCCTGTTAGTCGGGCTGTAGATTAAATTACATGGCTTAGTTCTATAATACAAAAGAGGATCAATATCCAAGGAAATATTCTAGCAGTTGTGAAACCTAGTATGGAGTGATTAGCTGGAGCAGTTTGAAATAGGCTAGGCTCTTGAAACAGGAAATAGCATTGAGTTCACTTGGCTAACCAGTCCTCCTTTTCTTTCCTTCTTCCTTCCAACTCTCTGCCGCATGGGCTGCTTCTGCCTGGAAATGCCTCCACAAATAACAGCAACAGCAGTTGCAGGCTCAGCACCTCTCGCATGGCCATGGACCTCCAGTGCCTCTAACCCCACACCCATCAGGACTACAGCCTCCCGGAATTCCTCCGCTTGGGAGCAGTGCGGGCCTTCTTGCTCTCTCAAGTGCTCTGGGTGGGCAGTCTCACTTGGCAATAAAAGATGACAAGAAGCACCACGATCCAGACCACCACAGAGGTGAGAGGCATGGAAAGCCTGATTAGGACCTTGTCAAATGAATATTTGCACATTGCTGCGGGCATCTCTAAAGAAATTGAGCTATGTAGAACGAAAGCCAAGAACAAACTGATTGCCAAACATTAAGAATAGCATCCTGCATTCATACCACTGAAGCAGAATTCAGCTTGAAGTTTTCAGTATTTGAGTCTGGAGATCACTAAGGGTCTCCTGCTTTTATGAAATGCAGGGAATTTTGAAATCCTGACAGATGCTTAGTTGTAACCTCAGTGGCCTGCACAATATTGTGGAAAAAAAATGTAAAGCAGAATAAGTGGGTAATTTCTTTCTTTCTTTTGTTCTTTCTTTCTTTTAATTAAATAAAGTAATCTTCAATGGAAAAGAGGGGTGGGGGAAGGGTGGGCAAAAAAAGTCCAACTCTGAGGTGAATGTGTTGAAATGAAAGGTTTCAAGCATTGCATCTGTTTTCTAGGTTTGTTTAGGACACCTTTATTGGGCAAAATTGCACTTGAATAATTTTTGAAGAAAGTAATTTATTCTGTCATGAAAAGAACTAGGCTTTGTGTATGGTTAAACTGTAAATCATGTTTACAAAATGTAATTTTCAGGAAATCACTGTATTAGGAATGTGCAATGACTTATATAAATAAAAGCCATTTTAAAACTGTTCGCGGCTTGTGTTCTAATTTTTCCCCCCTTTTTTATTTCTGTTCTTGCCTCTGTGTCTGAACGGGCATGTCTGTGCATTTCTTGGTTACTACGGGAACAGACAGAGATCCGGGCACAGTAAGTACCAATATTCCTGCTAATGCTAACGTTTTCAGTTACTACAGTAGTTGATAGTCCCGATATTCACATTTTCTTCCCTGTAGGCTTACTTGCTGATTTTCTCCTAGTTTAGATAGTGGGCACGGTGCCTCCTATTTGAATACTGCTGTGCTTTGTTGGAAGAATTAAAATTAAAATAATATTTATGTTGAACAGCCTTTGTAGCTGCTATGATAAAATCCTTGCAAACTAATCTGGTTTCAGATAGTAACTGCTCAAGCTTTCATTAATTGCATTATATAGTGTGTACTTAGAAAACAGGTGAGAGAAAAAACTTGCACATTAGCAGTCATGGGGGATTTGAAGCTTTTCTAACTTTGTCTTCAAAGACATGTGTCTTGATGTTGCCCATCTAATATGCCTCCCTCCTTTTTTTATTCAAAATGTATTATTAACGTTAAAAATGGGGGGGATTTAAAACTCTTGCTTTGCTTAGGTTGTAATCTGTCTCTTTTAAAGAGATGCACTTATTACACACACACACACACACCTGAAACAAATACATAGTCACATTAACCTGATTCATAAAACAAAATTGTTAATTTAGGTGTCAGAAGTTGCCATGATTCTTTGGCCTCACATTCTGCCAATTTAGACAACTTGTTTATGGCATAAATAAAATATTTATATTGCTTTTAATTTGATTTTGGGATGACCCCTGTAATTGGATTTCCCAAGGCCTTCTCACATGAGACTGGTTTGTAAGATGTGATGTCAATTTATTTCTCAGTCCCCTCATAATTCTTCAGTTGATCCCATACTATAGTGCAGGAAATTGAAAAGTCCATCAAGGGCTTAGGGGTGAGAATTCTAATGAGATTGCTTATGACTCTTCCCCACCCCCCCCCACCCACAGAACACCTGAAATCTAGACAGTTCAGCTATCTGCAAAATTTTACTTCTATTCCCTAAGAAATGTAATGCCTTTAAACTTTCCACATGCTATTGAGGCCATCTAAAGCTTTATGTAACATCATAGAAGGTGCTACACCCAATTTTCTCCAATCTGCATTCAAGTCACAGCCTACCCTGCTCATCAGGGTTTGCCAACCCTTGAACTATTTTGGGAGGTTTCTAGGCGCTAATGGGAATGAAAGGGGTGGGGAAGTCAGATTGTGCCCCACCTCCTTCGCAGGCAGGTTCCAGCCCTGTGACTTGGATGCTAAATTCATTCCCACTGGTGTAAACCTATGCTGCGTGTGCATGTGTGAAGGAGATTTTTTGCTATTTCCCTTTCACCTGTAGCACCTTGTGCCCTCAGAAAATCTCTGGAAGGTTAGGAAACCTCTGGAACAGTGCGGAGAGGCTGAAGGGGGAGCAAATATTCCCTCCCCTGCTTTCCACCAGTGAGATCCTCTGCTGGATCCTCTGTTCATGGAAGGAACTCTTCTGTTTGCAGAAAGCACACTTAGGATCCAAGCCCATGTCATAAATTAAGTTAATGTTGACACTAGTTACCATTGGGAGGAGGGAGGAAATAAATCCTCATTCTACGCTT
This sequence comes from Elgaria multicarinata webbii, assembly GCF_023053635.1. Lineage (NCBI taxonomy): Eukaryota > Metazoa > Chordata > Lepidosauria > Squamata > Anguidae > Elgaria > Elgaria multicarinata. The sequence continues at coordinate 50,015,207 of NC_086176.1, read as the reverse complement.
GTCAAACAACTTTAATAGTTTATAAAAGTGTCTTTCTTATGAAGTGTCATGAGCCAAACTTAACAAGTACTGTAGATTGCTACTTTTGCTTCCTGCATCGATTAAAGAAAGTAGCTATAGTACATATTGACCAATTGAGAATGCAATTAGGTATTTAGTATGGTATCTTCCCCCATCTTTGGGTTTGGGTGTGTTATAGTACAATAGGGTTGGATCTTAAGTCCTGTGAGTAGAATGAAAATATTTTTAGCATTGTTAGTACACGCTTGCCGAAATGCTAGTGAAGCATTTGCATTGTGTTCTAAGAGGTTGATTATATAGAAGTTTCAGCTTCTGCAAGTGTTTGTGCAAGCAAAAGAATATCTCAATTCACTTTGCTGCCATACTACAGTGCAAAGAGTAAAACAACTCTGTGAGTTGAAAATGTCTTTTAACATATGGAAGGGCAGATTTGGGATTCAACCCAATATATAATCCAATACCTGTAAAGTACAATATTAGGAAAAACTGTTTTCTAGGCTAGTGCTGCACGCTAGGAATATAAATTTCTGTTTGGATCAGTCAATTTAGAGAAAATATAATTCACCAGGTCATCTCATGATGTTCCATATTTATTTAGTTAATATATATGTTAGCTGCCTTCCAAGACTATGGTCTTCCTAAGGTGGCTTACAATATTAAAACTGCACAATTCAATACCAAAAGTACCTTAATTGTAAACAGTGTTAAAATAAGCCAGTTACAATTAAAGAAAAATCAAATATCTAACATACAAAACTTCTTCCATTAAAAGCAGGAGAGAACAAGTATGTTTCCAAAGACCTTGCAAAATTAGTCACAGATGAAGCCAACTTTGGAGGGAATTCCACAGGGCAGGGGACACCAGTGAAATCCCCATTTGTTGGTTATGTTCCCAGATCAGGGTAAGTGGCAGGCTTGTAGAAAGAAGAAAGATTGCCTTTAGGGGTGCCCCACCCATAGGGTGACCATATGGAAAGGAGAACAGTGCTCCTGTATCTTTTACAGTTGTATAGAAAAGTGAATTTCAGCAGGTGTCATTTGTATGCATGCAGCACCTAATGAAATTCCCTCTTTATCACAACAGTTAAATGATACAGGAGTCCTATCCTCCTTTCCATATGGTCATTCTACCCACCCACCTCCTGCAGAAGATGGCAAGCTATTGTTTCAGGAGACACACTTCTCAGGGAACATTATGTCCCAGTGAGCTCTTCATTTAGGATACATCAGAGTGTGAATTGTGGCTCCTCCAAGTCTTGGCATCTGAAACTTGCTTCAAGGAAGTGTGGTTCTCCCCACAACAGCCATTTTATTTTGCTTCTTCTCTGCTGCTTTTCTTCATGCTTTTAGGCCTGTTGCTGAAAGAAAAATATTAAGAAGGCATGGGTTTTCCTGATTTACTTGCGAGTAAAATATTCTGATGGACAATAATAATATGCAGGACCTGACATATTGAATGACTTGAGTAAATTTGCCTGTCTAGATAGAAATGATATTTGTCATCTTGAGTGGACTTGGTTCTGAAAAGTAGGTTATAAATATTGAAATAATAAACAGTTGAAATTCCTGGGACAGTTGTAGGGTTTTTATATGTATATAAAAATTAAAGCATTTATATACGATGCTGATACTGCTGAAGATGAGGTTTGGATTTTTTTTGTTTTATTTCCCTAATGGTCTATGTGTGCGTGGTCATGATCTTATCAGGATAAAACCTGTACTCCCAGCAGAGCCAATGTCATCATCATCATCTCCATCTCTATACCACCCAATAGCTGAAGCTGTCTGGGTTTACAATTCCAAATACCATCCAGTGTTGGACCACCCTCCCTCTAATTACTGTGCTTGCAGTCCTGTCCTTCAGAGGTTGATTAGTGCTGGGATTGGAAACGAAGTGTGATTTCTAGAGGATAGATCTGATGGGGATTTGGAGATCAGGGACCTCCATTGCCCCTCCCATCCTTGTAAGGAAAAAGAGAGAGAGAATGTGTGCACTTTCTATCTGATCTCTCTCATCACATGTTTCATGTATTTTTAAGAATAAAGCAACAGCACTTCCTGCACTAGATCAGGCATCACTAGCATCTGATTCCTCTGTGGAAGAAGTATACTTGCCTGGTTTGGATTGCCCCATAGTTCCCTCTTTCCACATTAGGCAGGATGCTGATCAAAGATATCAAAACATGAAGGGTTGACTACAACAGCACCATATGCTGCTTTGCACTTTTACATTAAGTCAACAATATGCCAAGCACCTCTGGTAATGAATTGGTGTCAGGAACCTGTTTCAGTCAACAGACCACAGAGGTGTGTTCTATACTGTTTCTTGTTACTAAGAGAGAAAAGAGAGCAACAGTCGTTCTAAATCAAAAGGCCTTTTAAATATAGATTTAGATCTCTCAGGCTGACTTCATCCCACATAGGGACCTTGTTGTCCATAGTCATGGATATAGGTAGACCTGGGCAACTACATGGAATCAATAGGTGTCAAGATTGTTTATTGATGGCCATATCAGACATCACTTTCAATCTGTCTAGCAGCTACATCATCTTCATTTTTACTTCAAAGCAGACAAAAGGGTCTGATTTGGATCTTTAACACACACACCCCTCACATTGTAGAGCACCAATCTGGATTGGGCTGCCTGTATCTACTCTAGAGTAAAAATGGGGAGGGGGGGACATAGCTGCTAGACAGGTTTAAGCTAATGACTGTTTTAGCCCTAAGACAAAATCGTAGGAAAAATGTTCATTTTCTGTGTTAAGTGAACATCTATAATTTGTTTGGGTATCCCACTTCATTCATGATGTTTGCCAAGGTGTTAGTCTTTCTATTGCTTGTCTGAAAAAGCAGTGTGTTCATAGCTACTTATACTTCCTTATCAGAGCTCCATTCCTAGGGAAAGCAGGTGTGCATGTTGTAAAGATGATGGAACTACTCACACAGGTGGCTTTCCTCATCAGTTGCAAAGAGAGTCCATAAAATTCAGTATAAATCCTACACCTTCTTGGGTGATTCAGACTGTGAGGCAATTGGCTCATCTCCCAATGGAGAAGGTAAGCCTTTAGCTCTCAAAGGCAAAGTCAGGGTAGACAAAACTGCACAGACCAAGATGTTAGCCAGTGTTTTTGAATTAGTGGCTTTGTGCACTGAAATCCTCCCTTGGGGCCCATTTCACCTCCAGAGTACTCTTTAAGTTCCTTGCCCCCTATCAAGACATGATTGCAGAGAACACTGGCTGGAAAGTGCATCTTTCTCCTCTTATCACAGAGCATGTGATCTTGTGGAAAGAGGTGACTTGAGACAAACTAGGGGCCTGCAACTATAGAGGACAGTCTGAACAGCAAGACTCTCACTGAATGTTCAAGTAGATTAACTAGTGTGGAGTCATGTTAGAGCTTTGGACCCTTCAGTCACTTGCCCACTATGTGGGGGTTGGTGGGCCAATGTCATATCATCCATTAACAAATAAGGAGGAACCAAAACACAAATGCTCTGAACATGGACGATTCTTTGCTTCATCAAGAAGTGCATCTTAAATAAATATTTTGGAGTTTTTGTCTTGGCTGCTGGTTTTAGTGTGTTGTAAATGTTTTTAATGATTTGTTGCTTTTATACTTTTTATATTTTGTAAACCATTTTGAGTGACTCCTTTTTTTGAAAGGGAAAAGAAGAGTATACATTTCTTAAATAAAAAAATCAATCAATGGACATTCCATATTAGGGCCTTCACAACCTACAAGGGAACTGTGGCTCATCCAACAAGAAACCTTAAATAAAATAGTTTATTTTATAAACTATATAAAATAAGTTATATAGGTGGACAAGCAGCCTGAAGTCCTCTTCACAGCAAGAGGGGCAGGTTCTACAGCAATCACTGGAGTCTACTAGTTATATTCAGGCCTAGTCATATTTAGAATAGATCCACAGCCCATTACCTCATTTCAGTGGGTCTACTCTTATTAGTACTAGATCTGGATATACACCCACGTTCTCTCTCAGACCTAGAGGTCCAGGTAGTCTTGAGAAACCTGGAACATTGGAGGGAATGGGAAGAGCAATTCTAAACTGCAATTGTGGCAGGGCCAAAGATACACTGCTGCTATGCTAGTGGAGCAGCTACTGTCTACTGGCATAGGACAGAAGGGGGTATTTTTTTATTTAAAAAAATGCAACATTGCCACTGCCTACCAAGCCCAGGACGTGATGAAGATGATACACCACCCTACCAAGGGAGTTAACCTAGGGTGACCATATGAAAAGGAGGACAGGGCTTCTGCATCTTTAACAGTTGTATTGAAAAGGGAATTTCAGCAGGTGTCATTTGTATATGTGGGGAATCTGGTGAAATTTCCTCTTCATCACAACAGTTAAAACTGCAGGTGCCCTGCCCTCTTTTAAATCTGGTCACTCTAGTATAGTTCATGCACCTTTAACTGTTGTGATGAAGAGGGAGTTTCACCAGGTTCCCCATATATACAAATGACACCTGCTGAAATTCCCTTTTCTATGCAACTGTGAAAGATACAGGAGCCCTGTCCTTTTCATATGGTTCTTCTTCGTGGTCTCTGTGCATCACACATATGGGCTCTGCGCCTGCGCAGGGCCAGCTTCGGAAACTTCTCTAGCTGAAATCTTTTTAGGCGGGAACCCCTCCCCCACCGTCCACTGAGCATGCTCAGGGGTTCCCGCCTAATCCTCTCAGTTCTCTTCAACCGCCTGCGGGTCAACAGCGTTTGGAGACTTCTCTGTGGTACAGTGTGTTTACCTTAGCTGAAAAATCTATCATTTTTCCTTCTTTTCTCTTTTCTCCAGTGTTCTATTCTTTCCTATCTAGTTAATAATAATAATAAAAAAAACTTTTTGTTTGTTTGATAAGATAGTGTTGGTGCCTATGGCACATCAAGGTCTTTTCAAGAAGTGTTCCAGTTGTGGACAGAAAATTTCACAAACGGATGGACACTCATTGTGTTTGCTCTGCTTGGAGGAGACTCATGTGGTAGAGTCGTGTGCCTTTTGCTTGAAATTCTCAAGGCAGGCAAGAAAAAACCGGTCAGATCACCTTCGGGCAATTATCTGGGAAAAGGCTTTGGAGGCAGTAGACAAGCCGAGATCGGCTCCTGTTCCTACATCTCCACACAGGATGGAGTCTCTGCCCCAACCTCCTCCGACACGGAGTGAAGCCTTAGCGGTTCCCCCCTCCTCCTCTCTGTCCGCATCGACAAAGGCGGCAAAGAAAATCTCTAAGACAGCAAGAGAGCACTCTGAGACGGAAAACCCTCAGAGAAAAAAGAGTAAACTGAAGAATAAAAATGGAAAGAAAAAATAGTTGAAACCGATTACGTCGGTACTGAGTACTTCGATACCGAGGCATGACGCAGTACTCAGGAGCCCGATATCGAGCCTCTCACTGCAAAAGCCGCCCTCCCATCCGATAAGCCCGATACCGATGCTGTCACTACCGACACCGTTCTCAATACCGAGATGGGCGACTCCATCCTCGCCACCGGTATTAAACCCCCCGCCTTGGGCGGAGCGGATTGCTGACTCGCCGGTCCCATCTCCGTTACAAATTATTACGGTACTGACCGACGACCCTAGTATAAGGGCATCGGTTTCAGAAGGCGCAATCAGAGGTTCCTCGCTAGATAATACCGTACCAGATTGGGGACACATCTCCCCTCGGTACCGAGAGGACCTGCAACTCATCGATACCGACGGACGTCGGTACCGACAACAACCACAGGTCGATACCGAAGGCTACCGATACCGACACACACCTCCATATGGGTACGGCCATGATCGTTCACCGGCTTCAACTCATTCCAGTCGTCACTATACCACATATGGCGAAAGACCTAGGTCCCCACCAAGAGGGCGGGAATACTATGCCGACTGGCAACCTCCACAGTACCCTCCGTACTACTATGAGGACTGGCGACACAGGAGGCACCAAGATTATTACCACCCGCAGGAACGCCCTTACAATCCATACCCGCGTTTCCGTCAACCACCCTCCGAGACGGTTTCCCGTCCACCGCCTCCGGAGGATGCTGCCGCTGCCGCCTCAACCATCAGTACCGAGGCGCCCATCGCAACCAACACAAGCTATGGTACCGACCACCTTGGTACCGTCTCAGGCTTTACAAGCACTTTCAATCCCAGAGATGAGGGTAAACGCTTTGGACATTCCATCGGAGGAGGACTACCAATCTGACTCCTCCCAAGGGACATCGCCAGTACCCTCCATTCCCTCCCCGGATGACCTTGTAGGGACCTCGGATGTAGTGTCCCCTTCAGAAGATTTGGCATATTTTGCCGATCAAGTACAAAGAATGGCAAGATCATTGGGAATTGAAATGTCCCAACCCTTGGAAAAACTAAATGACCCAGTTTATAACGATGCATACTGTGAGTCATCAACTGGCTATTCCGTATTTGCCTGTGCTGTTACGCACAGCACAACAATCATGGAAGCTGCCCTCCTCTATGCCGCCAACCTCCAGGAGGTTGGATAACACATATAAAATACAGGAGAAAACAGCTCCTTTTCTTTTCACTCATCCCAAGCCCAATTCAATAATTGTAGAGGCATCTCAGGGATGCACTCATAAAAGGCACAATGCGCCAGTGGATAAAGAAGGCCGTAGGCTGGACGGCATAGGACGAAAAATTTACTCGTCGACAGCATTGTCTCTGCGTGTACATAATTACCAAGCCACAATGGCTAAATATCAACTCTTCTTGTGGGAAAAGATGGCATCCCTATCTGGTTACTTGCCAGATGACCAAAGAGAACTGGCAAATGTGTTTTATACTGAGGCTATGAGACTTTCTAGGCAACAGCTCAATACAGCACGTCACACCACTGATTGTGCCTCAAAAGCCATGATAGGCTCCATTGCGTTACGAAGGCACGCGTGGTTAAGGTCTGCAGGACTGTCTCAGGAGGCACGCACTCGAATAGAGGACCTACCTTTCGATGGAGAAGGACTGTTCCATTGCTCCACGGATGAGTCAATGGAGAATATACAGAAGGCCAAAAACACGGCCAAAAAGATGGGAATTGGGCAACAACAACAACGGATGCAAAGAGCATTCTGCCCAAGACACTGGCCTAGGGCTCAACAACAGTTCCAGCCCAGACAGCAACAACAGTTTCAAGATCGTGCCCCTCCGTACCAACCCCAAGGTCAGTACAGGAGACAGCAATACTCAGGACGCTTTAAGCAGATCAAAAGCAAACCTGATCCAAATCAAAGACTGCGTCTTTGACTGTCCTATAACAACACCAACCTCACCTAAGTTTGGTGACATCCTTGCCCCTTTCTATTATAAGTGGATCACCATTACCACCGACAGGTGGGTCCTCAACATCATTTCTCGGGGCTACAAAATAGAGTTTACCACCCTCCCTCCCCTCGGAACCGCAAGGTTCTCACCACCTACAGACGCTCTATTGCAAGAGACCAAGTCTCTTTTGGAGAAGGGCGCCATAGAGTGATTACCAACTCACGCCCTACAATGTGGTTTCTACTCCTGCTACTTTACGGTTCCGAAACGGGATGGGGGGCTAAGACCTATTTTGGACCTTAGAGAGCTAAACAAGTTCATCAAACCTAAAAAATTCCGGATGAACTCTTTAGCAAGCATCCTACCTTTCCTCTCCCAAGGGGACTGGTTCACATCCATAGACCTCAAGGATGCGTATTTCCATGTCTCAATTCATTCTGATCATCGCCAATTCCTCCGGTTCATAGTGGGGGAAGACGTTTTGCAGTTCAAAGTGCTTCCTTTTGGTCTTTCTACTGCTCCCTGAGTTTTCACAAAGTGTATGGCACCAGTTTGTGCCTTTCTGAGAACTCGAGGGGTAGAGATTTACCCCTACTTGGACGATTGGCTGATAGTGGCTAGTACGGAGCAGGAAGCCACCCGTAACACTCACCTCACCATCAACCTCCTTAATGAATTAGGCCTTTGCATCAACAAAGAAAAATCAAATTTTCAACCAACTCAAAAGATTAAATTCCTTGAAGCAATTCTGGACTCAACCCGCTCCAGGGCTTTCCTTCCGGAGGAAAGAGCCACAACATTAATTACACTTGCACTCAAACTCTTTCACTCCAAGACCATATCTGCTTTCCAGGTGCAAAGACTACTAGGTTTCATGGCAGCAACTGTCAGCGTCGTCCCTTGGGCATGCTTGCACATGAGACCTCTACAATTATGGCTTCTGCAGGAGTACGACAATACAATGGACGCTCATCGAGTGAAATTGTCGCTCCCTACCAATGTGAAGGACACTCTTCTTTGGTGGACGGATCTGTCCAATATTATGCAGGGCCTGGACTTCAGACCTCCACTGCCATCCCAACATCTGATGACAGATGCGTCTTTATTGGGCTGGGGAGCCCACTGCGGAGACCTGACCATACAGGAACGTTGGAGCCCTACCGACAGGAAGAGGCATATAAACGTCCTGGAACTGATGGCCATCCAGAAGGCATTACATGCTTTCCAGCAGACCTTGTCAGGACATGTAATCCAAATCCATACAGACAACATGGCTGCTGTTTGGCATATAAACAAGCAAGGTGGAACACGGTCTATGGACCTGATTTCCCTAACCTTAGACATTTGGCACTGGGCAATCGCCCACGACATGACTTTATCGTCCATTCATATCGCAGGCCAGGACAATATCCTGGCAGACGACCTCAGCCGCACCTTCGTGGACACGCACGAGTGGTAGATGAAAAGGTCTGTACTCGATCTGATATTTCAGGCATGGGGACAGCCTGTAATAGACTTATTCGCGTCACCAGAGAACGCCATCTGCAACCTATTCTGCACGTGGGCGGGTCACGGGACAGCATCCCTAGGAGATGCCTTCGAGAGGACGTGGACAGGACAGCTCCTGTACCTGTTCCCCCCATACCACTCTTATCCCAGGTGATTCTGAAGTTGCGCATAGACAACGCCAACGCCATATTAGTAGCACCTTGGTGGCCAAGGCAACCGTGGTTCACTCCGTTACTCAAACTGTCCTCAGCGGAGTTTATCAAACTGCCCCAATGCCAGAACCTCATCTCCAAGGAGAAAGGACTCATTCTCCATCCAGATGTCCGATCCCTGAACCTAACGGCATGGAGAATCAGGCAGCGATAGATAACCTATCCCTGCCTGCTGACGTATGGGACATTATTCTAGCAGCCAGGAAACCCGCTACTAGAAGATCATACGCAAAAAAGTGGGAAGCATTTTCTGCCTCTGCCCTCAGCAGAAATGAGAACCCGTTTTCAGCACCTATACCCATTGTGCTTTCTTTTCTTTTTTCTTTATTTAAGAAAGGACTCAAGTTCTCGTCACTTAGAGTTTATTTAGCAGCTATTTCTGCCTCACACCGTTGGGTTCAGGGCTGTTCGGTCTTCACTCACCCTTTGACTAAGCATTTCATGAAGGGTATGAAGAATACCATTCCACCAGTTCGGTCCTTTGTTCCCCAGTGGAGCTTATCCATGGTTTTCAAGGCACTGTCTGCCAAGCCCTTTGAGCCATTGGCTAAGACTGACTTGCGGTTACTGACTTTTAAGGTGGCATTCTTTGTTGACATCACATCTGCTAGACGTGCATCAGAGCTAGCAGCACTCCATATAGACTTACCTTATATAGTATTTCATGCTGACAAGGTGGTCCTTAGACCAGACCCAGCTTTTCTCCCAAAGGTTGTTTCTTCTTTTCACCTTGGACAGGATATCACCCTGCCAAGTTTTTTCCCTTCGCCGACATCTATTGAGTCTGCTCTACGTACCCTGGACGTTAGACGGGCTCTCGCCTTCTACCAGTCCAGAACGGCTACCCTCCGGAGATCCCAAAGACTTTTTGTTTGTTATGGGGGCAAACAAAAGGGACTCCAAGCATCTCCGCAGAGAATATCTGCTTGGGTTGTTCAGACTATTAAATTAGCCTATGAACTCGCTGGCCTCCCGTTGGAGGGGAAAGTGCGCTCTCACTCCACGAGAGGAGTGGCCACTTCTACGGCATTTGAAAAGGGGATCGCCTTACCAGACCTCTGCAAAGCGGCTACCTGGTCTTTTGATCACCTGGTGGTTCTCCTCAGTGAGACTGTTTAGGCAGTTTCAGGAACTGAGGGGATTAGGCGGGAACCCCTGAGCATGCTCAGTGGACGGTGGGGGAGGGGTTCCCGCCTAAAACGTTTTCAGCTAGAGAAGTTTCCGAAGCTGGCCCTGCGCAGGCGCAGAGCCCATATGTGTGACTGCACAGATGACCACTCGAAGAACTACAGTTACAGGTAAGCAACCTGTCTTTACCCTAGTTAACCCATGGGGGGGGTGCATTATCAAGAGATAACTTGAGGAAGGCAAGTCACAGGTAAGAAACCCAGATGTCTTTTTTTATTATTATGCTAGTATTCCAATCATTTAGTATAATTTCTGGAAAAAAATTGCTTACTCACTATAACCAGAGCTGTAGCTTTTAATTTACATTACTAAGCAACATAAAAAGATAGCTGCACTGGCTCACAAGAGAGAAAAAACCCAAAAGACAATGTGCAAGCTTTTCAGTTCTTTCAAACTTTTCATTAGGCTAGAATCTAGCCACTAGATCATGGGTAGGAAACCTTTTGGGGCAATTTGAGAAACTGTCATGGGCGGCACCACCACAAAATAGCTGTGCTGGAGATAAATAGTATCTGCCCACAGCCACCTGCTACTTTCACTCCCTAAAAATCTACCTGAGCCCAACATTTGGCCTATAGGGAATCATGGGAAAAGAAGATGGGAGCAGCTAGAGGCCCTCCTCACTTTGCTTTGAAGAAGCTCCCAGCTGTTACTAAGAAATTTTGCTATTAAAACAAAATGTAGGAGGGATGGAGCACCTCAGCAGGTGCCAAGATGTCAGAGGGTGCACAGGTGCCTAACCCTGTGCTACAAAAAGCCATGGGAGTGGGAGATGGTAAAAGCAGTACAAAATACCACTTTAAAATTCAAGTGCAATCAGTAGAGATTACAAGGCCTAAATTGGGTCTTCAAGTCCCACATCTAACTTCCTATACTTACTTTATGTATCACAGTTTCATTGTGTAGCTGATAAAGCAGTCTTTCTATTCTAAAACTACTCAATGTTGGGTTCTCATTTTTGAGGAGATAGACTACATGCCTGCAAACACACATTATAAAACTTGGGAATGAATCTTCCTGTGCCATGGTGAGCTAGTTGAATGGTATTTCCAGAGAAGTTTGCAGGAATGCCGGAAGTGTTGATTCCCAGTTCAGGGAAGAACAATCTGTAGTCCTCCAGATGCTTTGTCCTACAACTCCCATCATTCCTCACCATTGACTTTGGGGTAGGGCTTAAGGATGTTGTAGGCCAAAATATCTGGATGGCTGCAAGTTGCCCATCCTTGATTTAGTTGTTGGTGAGTCTGTGTCTTTACCTCAGGTTAATATTTAAGTGTGGCAGGTAGATTACTGACTTGGAGTATTGATTTAGGATTCAATGCACCCTCTACGTTTTGTTTATTTATGTATAGTGCAGTTGTCACCTGACTTTTACAATGATAGTCTGTGGCTTTGACTCTCTTATAACTTTTCTGGGCTTGGTAGGTGGCTTAAATCTGATCTTTCCCAGATAAAATAGTGACACTAGGTGTCTGATTACCCCAGTTGATTACAGTCTTGGGTACATCCCTTTTAAAACCATTTACAAGAAGTCAATAAGTCCTTCATGATATCGACAATTCCGCACACTCTGGCCATTTCTGCAAATCAGGAGCCATGTGCTAATCAGTTGGGTGATAGATCAGTGCAGTTTATGTGGACCAATCGTTCTCTGTAACTAGGTTACTAATTAAGATTAGTTCCAAACACTTTTACAAACCTAGTTTAAAAATGGGTCCCTTTTTAAAAATAGGACTGCTCATATAAATAATAGACTTAAAAACAACATGTGAACAGATTTGTTATTTTATTTTTGAAGTAATAAATAATGTATTAGCAGTATTGAGAGGGATGGTCCAATTTGATCTAAATGATCCAAAACGGAGCATGCACATATTAATCCCACACTGTGGATGAGAATTTTGACTGTTGGAATATATCTCCATTGAAAACTACCAGTCAAGTGACATCAGCACAATCAGATCTACTAAGTGGGTTCTATGGAAGATAAGTGAAATTAATATATGCTGACTTATCTTGATTTCTCAGAATAAGTCAGCAGAATGTGCTGAGAACCTGTCCTGCTTATGGTCCCCTCTCTCCTGTCCCAAAAAGGTAAAATTAAAATCAAGCTCATTCTCCCGTGAAAAAAAAGTGATGCAATCTTTGAATTTTATCACCTGCCACCTGCCAGTTCTTTTTTAAATTAACATCATACGAGTTAGAAGTGCTACAAGCGAACATTTCTTAAAAGTGCCAGGCTTTGGATAGTATAATTTGAGAAGGGTGGCAATAAGGCAGTTACACCCATACAGGCCTGCTCTATTCATAAAAATGAGAGGTGCTGTGATGTCTGCTGCCTTCTTTTTTTGTTGTTGTTTATTCGTTCAGTCGCTTCCAACTCTTTGTGACTTCATGAACCAGCCCACGCCAGAGCTTTCTGTCGGCTGACGCCACCCCTAGCTCCCCCAAGGTCAAGTCTGTCCCCTCCAGAATATCATCCATCCATCTTGCCCTTGGTCGGCCCCTCTTCCTTTTGCCTTCCACTTTCCCTAGCATCAGCCTCTTCTCCAGGGTATCCTGTCTTCTCATTATGTGGCCAAAGTACTTCAGTTTTGCCTTTAATACCATTCCCTCAAGTGAGCAGTCTGGCTTTATTTCCTGGAGTATGGACTGGTTTGATCTTCTTGCAGTCCAAGGCACTCTCAGAATTTTCCTCCAACACCACAGTTCAAAAGCATCTATCTTCCTTCGCTCAGCTTTCCTTATGGTCCAGCTCTCGCAGCCATAGGTTACTACGGGGAATACCATTGCTTTAACTATGCGGACCTTTGTTGTCAGTGTGGTGTCTCTGCTCTTAACTATTTTATCACGATTTGTCATTGCTCTCCTCCCAAGAAGTAAACGTCTTCTGATTTCCTGGCTGCAGTCAGCATCTGCAGTAATCTTTGCACCCAGAAATACAAAGTCTGTCACTGCCTCCACGTTTTCTCCCTCTATTTGCCAGTTATCAATCAAGCTGGTTGCCATAATCTTGGTTTTTTTGAGGTTTAACTGCAACCCAGCTTTTGCGCTTTCATATATATATATATATATATATATATATATATATATATGGGGAGGGGGAAGGGCCCCAAGGAATCACATGCTGGAATTGACAAAGGGAGCTAGCAATAAAGTAATACATTTGGGAAAGCTGTTGTATTACCAATCCGCCTGCCTGAATTGTGTGTGATTTTCCAAAAACAAAGGCATAGGGCTAATAATGGGACTACCCTGTACAACTCAAACTAAGTTCCAGTGAAAATGGAATGGAGTTTGTTCTAAATTTCTCCTTGTGTTGGGAGATACTGCACTGAGGAAATTACACTGTCTCAACTGCAGATTTCTATCCCCTGCAAATAATTTGCTGTGTCACTGAATAAATTCACAATCTGGATTTGGATGAAGGCATGCAAATAGCTTCGTACATGGGGATAACCATCACTGGGCTCCACTGGCTGTTTTGTGGGCCTCAATAGGCATCTCAAATCCATCTTCATAACTTCGTAAGGAACATTTTCATGGTGTTTGGTGAACAGAGTACAGCATTAAACCAAACATAGTGGCACATAGTGGTATATTGCAGAGGGTTTTTTTATAAGCTCTTGAAAATGTAATGCTGTATATGAAGCAACACATTTTAGGTTGAGAAGATTATGTGTTAAGGAAATGACAAATAATACACTTTGCTAAATGTCAAGCGTCTACCCCATTCTTCGATGAAATGTTCATGAATATTTTAGTTTATTAGTTAAACAAGCAATTTGCATTCTCAGTTAAAATAAATATGACCTTAACATCTATTGGAGTAAATCTTTTATGTTGCGTGGGCTCTTACAGGTTATTGTAGTCCCATAGAAAAGTTAGTGGTTGACACTCAGAAGTTTTTAGTACCCTAAATGCCTGCCAGTCCTAATAAGCATCATGTTTCTGATACAACCTAAAGAGCAGTCATAGTTCTTGGTCCTGATTTTGAAAACAAAACAAAACTTTAGCTTGAAAATATTACAACAGAGGTCTGTTTAATCTGATGATGCCTTGAGTCTTAAAGGAGGATAAGAGCTCTTCTAAGACTAGCACTATGAACTGCATAGCTTGGGGGTAAAGCTTCTTGTGACTTTAGATGTAAGTGGTAATTCCAACCCACCCACCCCACCCCCCATCCAGTGATTTCTGTTGTAAGATGGATTTTAGACTATCTAGCTATTTGGATGGGTTAAAGAAATGATAACCATCTCCCTTACCCTGTTATTGCTATTGATGAGCACTGTGTTTTACAGAATGCATAGACTTGATTACTATAAAACACATACATCTCTTTCCCACTGATGGCATGTGAAACTTCTAGTCTGGCTATTTCTTCTCTTTGGAAAAAGTGCCAAGTAAATGGTGCTCCGACTCTCATTATGTGTGGCATGCAAGAGTGGGGAGGAGGCAGGTAAAAAAATAATACCTGATTATGAGGAACAGAGCTTGCCAAGCAGTATAACATTTGGGTTTGAAGTACTGCTCTGGCCCTAATTTTCTTGGGGAATAATGGCAAATTTGAGACTGCCACTGGTATATGAATAGTTATAATACGATAGGTACATTCACGTCCCTTTCCCCACAGTGTTAAGTCCCATATATGTGTGAATGATGGGGGGGGGGGGGGAATGGTAACATAAAAGTTGATAGCACACATATATAGTTCTGTGTACATACAAATTACTTGCAAGTAAGTAACAGTATGACTTTTATTCATTTATTAGTATTCCTTTTGTAAATAATCAAACTAAATCAATACTAGCAACAACTGGCTTCAAATCTTATAAAAACATTCATCTGAAACTCTGATCTCTTTTGAAAAAAAAAGAGGTAGTATTTTATATGAAAGATGAAATTTGGTGATTCAGATAGTCAAGAACATTTGCCATCTTTAGATTCACTCATTAGCATGTACTTTCCTTTTTAGTTTAATCTTTAGCTTAATTATCATTATGTTATAATTGCATACACTCAAAATTTGATTCCCTACCATACTTTCATAGCCCTTTGTTCAGCTCTTAGGCTAACAAAGATCTCAAGGGACATATGGAGGAGAGAAGGTAGCTAAATAAATCTATTGATCATAATACAATGTAGTGGAATGCTTTTATCGTGAGCAGATTTTTCCTTTTAGGTTACTCCACTATTTCAGTTTTTTGCATTTGGAATAGAGTAGATGCATGAGATTTGCTTGAGTATGGTACCACAGCTAGAGTGCTGGGTTTGGGTGTAGATATCCCATATTTAAATTCACTTTCAGTTATGAAGTTCACTGGAAGGCTTTGGGCATGTCTATCACCCACATTATCACCTTAATATATAAATCTCCAAAAGTCCAACTCTGAGCTTATTGGAGGATGTAAATGTAATTACATGATACGGCCTCTTTGTAATAGGAACATCATATACAAGACCCATTGAAACTAGTGGTAATTCCCCTTCAACACTGTAGAATTACTGGAGGAGAAGCTACACTGAAGACATCACTCTGAATCTTTGAATAACAACTGCAAGAGGATTGAAGAGAGAATTACTTATAAAATTAATTTACTCACTTAGGCCAATCTGGATAAATAATGTAGGCTTCGTGTCCTTAATCTTTGATAAATTGGGTTCTGACCATGAAAGTTGGGATTATCAATTAAAGTGTCTAGCCTACTGAAATTAAGCAAAACAAACTGGTTTCATGTTTCTCTTAGCAAGGCAATAACAGTTACTTGACTGCTATGCAACCAGATTAATTTACACTGGAATAAATTGATAATATTGGTACTCTTCAAAATACCGCATATATTGTAGGAGGAAATTAGTGATTCTAATCAATATGTCAATTCCATCACCTACTGGAGCTTATATCCCTCCTCTTGAACATAGTATTGAACGTATTGTTGCAGGGCGTTCTATGGAGAAAATGACCTCCAAAGGGGGTGATACTATTTATTATTATTATTTTATTATTATTTATTTATATAGCACCATCAATGTACATGGTGTACATTCCGAGATGTAGTGACAGCTGCCAGCTTCTCCTAGGAGTTCCATTCCTTGTAAACCAGCAGTAACTGCCTCCACCCCCACCCCACCCCACTTTTGGTTAGTTTCACCACTGCATCCGAATTTTGAAGCAAACATTTTAAAATTTGAACTTCTGCCTAACTCTTTCTCTGTGAGCTCTTAAATCCTGCAAGTAATTCTGGCAGGAGATGCATATAGACCCTAAGTGGAACTGTTTTTCAGTATCCCAATTTTCTTTGGTTTATGTCATTACTCAGTTCAGTGTTTTATTAGCTGCTAGCATCTTGGGTGGAACTGAAGATGTTTGTTTGTCTGCCAGGAAGGCACCACTACCAAAATCAGCAAACCTTTTCACAAATGCACTTCCTTTCTTCAGGGATGAATATTGCCCCTAAGCATTGAAGAAGAGATTATTGCATTTGTTTTGTTTTCCCATTGTTAGCTAAGAACCTAGATTATGCTCAGGATATAAACAAAACATTGCTGTGTAAATTGATTGATGGTCTACCTCTCATAAACTCTTCTGCATTGTTTGGCTTTGTTGAACTCTGAAGTTCAACTTCCTGTTGAACCACACAATATGTTGTGTATCCGTCACACTAGCAAAATTAAGTGAAATCACAGAACTTAAGCTCAAAATTTAGAATGGGGGGGGGGAATGATGTCCAAGGAGGGTCTGTAAAAGCTTCTTTCATCCACTCTTCTAAATTTTGTTCCAATTTATTGTTCTATCTTCTATTCTCAGTACTTGCCTGTGACCAAAACTCTTCAGAATACCTAAACCTCAGCAAAACCAAAACCTGCCTTCATAAGCTGCTTCCTAAAAAAGTGAAGTGAAGTTTCAAGAGCATGTCAGCCACTCGAAACTAATGCATATATCCTGCCTGCTCATAGTCAGTTATTTTGTGTAATGAATGCCACTTGTAGATTTGTTCCTCTTGCAAATGGCTGGAAATCTATATTTTAGGATCATTTATAGAAGTACACACAGAACATATTTCTGTCCCGGAGGTGGACACACAAGATACATACATATACACATAACAGTCATGGAGGTGTGTGGTGGCTATAAGAATTGCTGTCAATTATGAGACTACATTTGAAGCCTTTACAACATGCATTTCTGATTCTCGGTCATCTGAGACAGATAGGAACATAGGAAGGTCCTTATATGAGTCAGATATTGTCTAGCTCGATATTGTCTGTCTAGCTCGATATTGTCTGCACTACCCTTCCCTAACCTGCTGTCCTCCAGATGTTTTGGACTACAACTCTGGCCAATGGTCAGAGATGATGGGAGGGTTAGTCCAAAGCACCCGGAGGGCCCCAGGCTGGGGAGACTGACCAAACAGACTGATAGCAATCGTTTATGCAGGGATCTCTCCTAGCTGTACCTGGAAACACCAGGGATTGAACCTGGGACCTTCTGCATGCAAAGCACATGCTGTACCACTTAGCCAGCCTTTTCTAACGTTCCAGACATATTAGATTAGAATTTCCATGCTGGCTGGGGATGCTAGGAGTTGTAATCCAACAGTTGCCTGGTGAGGTTGTGGCCTCTCCCACACTAGAGGCCTTCAAGAGGCAGCTGGACAAGCATCTGTCAGGGATGCTTTAGGGTGGATTCCTGCATTGAGCAGGGGGTTGGTTTGATGGCCTTGTAGGCCCCTTCCAACTCTGCTATTCTATGATTCTATGACATCTGAAGCACCAGATTAGGGAAATTTGCACTAAACCCTTTCCCACTTAACAATAAAAATCCAAGAAGGTATTCCAAACATCAGACTATAAAATCTAGATTAAAAAGAAGCAGTGATTATAGAATAGCAAATCCATTAAATGCTCAGAGAAAATAAAACACTTTTTAAAGTCATCACTGGAAAGATAAATTGGTGCCAAGCAAATATTCCTGGACAGAATATTCCACAATTGGGGCACCACCACAGAAAAGTCCATACCTGGTCATGCATATATCTTATACAACACTTGCATGAAGCTTACAGTTTTAGTTTACATTTTATAATGCAGTTTTTAAAAAATCAGAGCTGTATCAGATGACAAATCTCTTAGAAAACTGTATTTCACATATTTTAATACGAACGTTAGTAATTTTTAGGAATGGACAGTTACTTCACCAAGGTAGTCTCATTACATATGAACAGGACCAATTGTGAGGAAATGAAACTTGCCAAATTTCAGACAAATAGGGACAGAGAGTTTTGCGCAAGGACAGCCTTTAAAGTTGGGTGGGTGTTTATAAAAGGCGCCTCACCGCCTCTGTGAGCAATTCGCATGAGCATGACATACAGTGGAAAGGTGCCTCAAATAAGTGCAAAACGTCAGAGGATGTACAGGGAGTTATAATGATTGAAAAACAGCATGAGGCTTTTCTCTGTTGCCACTGCCTCTACCTCTTTCAGAAAGTGCCTTGGGCACAACCTGAGGTTTACCACTTTCCTGCTTCATTCTTGATGGAGTGATGGAATAAACTTCATTGAAAATATTCGTTATTATTAAACATCCTGACTATATCATTCATTCATCTACCCCCCTTCTATTATCCACCCCAAGCTGCTTTTTGTAGCATCTTGCCTGATTGATGTCTTCATCAAGATCTGGAGATCTTCAAAGCTTGCACATTTTTTGGTGATCTTTGAGTTACACTATATGCATATTGATTATAGCTGTTCCTTCACCTTTGGTCTTCCTTTCCCTTTTCTTTGTCACAGTACTTCGGTTTTGTAAATCACTTTAGAAGAGGTCTTATGTTTGAGATTTGTTAGCACTTCTTGAGTCTGAAGAACGTTTTTACAAAGTGTTCTTTGTCCATGGATCTTTTACAAACTTAGATTTCTCCATCTCTCACACTCATGCACCCGCACACACACACACAGCGCCAACATTCTGTAAACTGTGTCTGTATTTGTCTGTTGGTATTAAAAGCCATTTCAACATGTGAAATTAATATTTGTTCGCAAATTCTTCCCTGCTGCCTTCCTAGTTTCCTTCATTCAGCTAGATTTTTAAAAAAATTCAACCTCGGTGTCTCAGGCTAATGAGTTCAGTGATCCAACAAACCTACCATTTGAGCCACAAAACACTGTGGCGAGGACATGGCTATAAGCTGCTTTTTTGCTTGATTTCATCAGGCCCTCCCATGTGCTTTATATAAGTTCCCCAGTGTGTGTGGAGCTTGAATAGTCTGAAATAAAAGAGGGTGGAGCTTGCTTGCTTGCTTCCTGGAGTCATGAAGAAAGTTCAATTTGCTTTAGGGCTCTTGTTTGCCTTATCTCTCCCCCCCCCCTTTCCTCCTTGTGGTTAAGAATTGGTGTATAAGATAACAAAGCTCCTAGGCTCGTCGTTCTCAGTTAGTGAGGGGTGAGGGGTGGGTGGAATCTTCACTTGAATAGTATTGCTTTTGGGGTTGCTTCTAGGTGTAAGTAAATTTGAATATGTGTATATTTGTTCTTTGAAGTATGGGGGTGGGGGTGGGGGTGATGGGGTGGATTTTTGTATAAATTTCAAAAAGTGTGTTGGCATTACCCTCTCTTGTAAAGATGACTTTTAGAAATGAGGCTTGTCAGGTCTTTGTGCGAAAAGCCCCCTTGCCCCCCCCACCCCACAACCCTTCATTCAGCATTGTTCATGGCATTAACACACCATTGAACAAATTGCCCTTCTTGCATATGCTAATCCTGATCTTAAAAGAGCCCATTGTGACATGTATAATGCTTTAGCTGGAGGGAAGATGAGAACTAGAGGCATGTCAAATTATCATGTGACCCAGAAATATCTAAAATGCCTTTCTTCCCCTTTGGGTCAACAGTTTGTACTTAGCATTATCTAAAAGAAAGTAGCCTGTAGATTGTGGACAAGATTAGTCCTTGCTCTTGTCTTTTGGCCTTCCTTTCACATTATGCATTTTCTGTTGGAACTTTTTTTTTTAAAAAAAAAATGTGTTAGCAGAAAATTGGCTGAGACCATTGCCTGTTGTTTTAGTTAAAGCAGTACAGTTGTTTTGCTTTATATTTATTTTCAGCACTGGCCTTGCCATTAAGCAGAGCAAGGTGGCTGACTCAGGCAGCTGATTGTGGGTGTCATGAAAGGGGCAGTAAATAGTTAGTGATTTAATTTATGATTATTGTATTTTTACTGCCAGGAAAGGAGAGAGGCGCTTGTGCAATTTTCTTCTTCAGATGACAAAATAAGTTGACTGGCCTTGACCCCACTATGTACCCTGACTTTGTGTAGTAAGAACACACACAACACACACACACACACACTGCTGTTCTGTCACAGGCAGCAAAACATTTTGTGCCAGCCCTGCTTATTTGTGTATCTTCCGTTTATAATTATTTATATATGCACATAGGTTAATACGTTTTATTACCTTACGATCTGATATGCATACCAATTTTGACACTTTTAAGTGGCTTTGTAAATTTTGTACTCCAGTAAAGAGAGATACAAAGAAATCAAACTGTTTTTGATCCAGAGCCACTCCAACAGAAGCCTCAACAGAATACTGAAAACACCAGCTCAGCTGCCCTGGAGTCCACCTCTTTCTTCTTTTTCCCAGAGTTGCACTTGGTTTTTAGTTTAAAGAGACAGTAACATATTGACAATTGGTAAAAGCAAAGCTTAATACGAATAGTAAATTAATAGAAGTTTAAGTCATATTCTAATTATTTTTCATAAACACAAATATTTTCAGCTTGGTTGAAATATTTTTCATGAGTAATAGTCCTGTTTCCACCATAATTTCTTCCCAGTAAAAATCAGTTGAATAACAATCTGTACGGTAACCAGCTTTTGATTAAGTTGACTTGCACAAACCCCATAGCACTGTATGTGTCTTTCTAAGACAGCTGCCTTGGGAATCATAACCTGCTTTTAAAGTTTTTAACTGTTGAAACTTGGTTGTATTGCCATTAGTACTTGGTAGAAAGATTATGAATAAACTATGAATAACAATTATATGGTTTCTAGAAATGATTATGAGAGTATCATGTGTCCATTCCTGGCTTCGGGGAATACATCAAAGCGGATCCTCAAGGTAAATGTTGATGACCTTGTATTTGTATTTGCAGAGTAATTCACTCTTGGTCCCAGAGAGCCTGCGGAGCGCAGATAAACGTAGGAATGGGCCTGACTATTCCAATGACATGAAAAAAAGAAAAGTGGATGATAAGGATTCAAGCCATTACGTAAGTAAATCTGTCAAAGGTGATTAACTTATTTTCAGATACTGTGAATGAGTGGAGAAATTGCATAGTTAGGCTTCATGTGGTCATGTACATGTAAGTGTATACACTAAGAACAGCCTCACTTGTACTTCTTATATGGTAGTTTCAATAACTCAACCTTATTATTTATAATTGCTAGATCTTACCCCCCTCATATCTCCACCCCACCCCCAGTTCTTACTATCTTCATCTGAAATGCTGCCTGGTTGGCAAAAGCCTCATTACTCCCAGGGTCTGCTTGCATTGAGCTTGCTGCTATGTCTAGACTGAACTTAAATGACTTTTTCTTAGTAATGGATTATTTTGCTTATCAGATCATTAACAATCATATTACTAATAGGATGTGACATCATTTGGACAGATAGAGCCTGGAGGCCCATGATACAGTCTTTCTGCCAAACCTAAGCAGGTCTGGACATGTATCGTGCATGAATGGGAGACCACCTAGAACTATTTGTAAGATGCGCTGAGTAGGAATATTGGATAATAAATGAAAATATTTATTTATTTATTTAATTAATTAATTACATTTATATACCGCCCCACAGCCGAAGCTCTCTGGGCGGTTTACAAAATATAATAATAGAAATTATTATTGACTCATAATAGAAATTATGAGTCAAACGCAAAATTTCAAGTGAAAAAGCACATGAGCTTGAGACCCATACATAATACCATCACATAAAAATGAATGAGGGAGGAAGCAGCAGCCAGGCACCTCTCCATTGTGCCTGGGTCCAACTCCAGCTGAGAGCCCCCTCCCTCCTCCTACCAACTGTCACTGCAGAGCCCTCCAATGAGGGAGGAAGCAGCAGCCAGGCACCTCTCCATCATGCCTGGGTCCAGCTCCAGCTGAGAGCCCCCTCCCTCCTCCTACCAACTGTCACTGCAGAGGCCACCAGTGAGGGAGGAAGCAGCAGCCAAGCACCTCTCCATCTTGTCTGGGTCCAGCTCCAGCTGAGAGCCCCCTCCCTCCTCCTACCAACTGTCTCTGCAGAGGTCTCCAATGAGAGAGGAAGCAGCAGCCAGGCACCTCTCCATCATGCCTGGGTCCAGCTCCAGCTCAGAGCCCCCTCCTTCCTGCTACCAATTGTCTCTGCAGAGGCCACCAGTGAGGGAGGAAGCAGCAGCCAGGCACTTCTCTATTGTGCCTGGTTCCAGCTCCAGCTGAGAGCCCCCTCCCTCCTGCTACCAACTGTCACTGCAGAGGCCACCAGTGAGAGAGGAAGCAGCAGCCAGGCACCTCTCCATCATGCCTGGGTCCAGCTCTAGCTGAGAGCCCCCTCCCTCCTCCTACCAACTGTCTCTGCAGAGGCCTCCAATGAGGGAGGAAGCAGCAGCCAGACACCTCTCCATCATGCCTGGGTCCAGCTCCAGCTGAGAGCCCCCTCCCTCGTGCTGCCAACTGTCAACTTTAACTGCTAAACTTTGCAACTAAGATTGTAGTGCCTGAATTTGCTTTGCTTTTCCCCCTTTCCTTTTGTGTCATGTCTTTTAGATTGTAAGCCTGTGGGCAGGGACTGTCAAGAAATACTTTTGTAAGCCGCCGTGAGAGCCTTTTTTGGCTGAATGGCGGCATAAAAATGCTTAAATAAATAAATAAATAAAATAAAAAGGTTCCAGGATGGGTGTCATCTGGACAGTTCCTGTTCCACTTCTGGAAGCTTAAGTAATTGTTCAAAGGTTTTGCTAGATTTCCAGGTGTACCTGCAGTTATTGACTTTCTAGCTATTTTCTAAAAATCAGAGAAATGGGGAAGGAGTAGTTGGAGATGTATATATTGCATGAATTAATTTGCCAATCCTGGTGACACTGTATGGTGCAATTAATGTCTAGGTAATCACAAAGAAGAATGCTTTTTCAAAGTGACACTTTCACCTAAATATTTCTATAGTAGGTATATCATTCATATGTATGAATGATATAGCTAGTATATATTGTATTCCATATTTTTAATAAAAATATTCTGAAGCAGGAAGAGGTCTTGCTTAGAAAAAAAGCATGGAAAATAGAGTCCAATGGAAATGGTTGATGCTCTGCCTATGCAATGTATCTGATTGGACTTTCGGTTGATTTTTATAACTACAGTCCATAGACGGCTTACAATCAGCTTAGAGTACTGATTAAAATAAACATTGTTTTCAAATCTAGGACAGTGACGGGGACAAAAGTGATGACAACCTAGTTGTGGATGTGTCCAATGAGGTAAATTGTTTTGCATTTGTATTAATAAAATTGGAAATAGGGGAGTGAATGAGTAGGTGATTACAGCTCTGGATCATGTCTCTGAAAGTTATGAGTTACTGTTGTGTATCTCCTATGGAATGTCTGCATTAGT
The DNA here is from genome assembly GCF_023053635.1 of Elgaria multicarinata webbii. Lineage (NCBI taxonomy): Eukaryota > Metazoa > Chordata > Lepidosauria > Squamata > Anguidae > Elgaria > Elgaria multicarinata. Next base: position 49,991,336 of record NC_086176.1, on the reverse strand, counting down.
CACCTTTGGATTGGGAGAGTCAGACAGTAGGGTAAGGTATGGTAGTACTTATTTCCTGTGTACCACAAGCTGCAGAAGCCAGCATACTTTCACCACAACACACAGGTGGCTGGGTAGCACTTATTTTGGCTATATTAGAGGGCAGAATGGTTGACAAGGATACAAGAAGTATTCCACTGGAGAACAAGGCTCTTTGGGGGCAGTCCCTTACAGCCCCGCTTACTTTCATGGATTGCACTGATGTTGAACCATTTAAAAATGCAAATTTATGGGGAACAGAAAGCTGCACTATTAGTTTTAGGTTGTTTCACACTTCTTAGGAGATGCCTTTTTAGAATTTAGTCCTTAACAATATAAAAATCATTAGATTTTTTAGTGTTAATTATAGGAAATTGGTCTAAAAATTTGTAAATATTATTCTTGGAGGTTTTAAATGTTTACCATGCAAACTATGAGCCTTTTTTCACTATCCCCTGGGCCTTGAGGTAAATGTCTCTAATCTGACTTGAAGGGTTAACTTGTAATATATTTGTGCCTTTAATTCAAGGCATCTCAAATTCCAAAGCTGCTGCTGCTCTTCCTCTTCCTTTTCCTCTTCCTCTGTTGTACTATCCATAAGTCAGTAATAGTACATGCCTTTGTTGTCTCCCCACCCCTGCTCTTGGTCAAATTCACTCAGGACCCTTCATCTCCACGAGCAAGTCCTGCTCATTCCCCACGTGAAAACGGCATAGACAAAAATCGCCACTTGAAAAAAGATGCCTCTAGCAGCCCAGCATCCACTGCCTCATCAGGGAGTTCCACTTCCATGAAATCCAAAGAAATAGGTTTGGTGAGTATTTCCCTCTATATATGGTCTGGGTAGCGTCCTGCATTTTGACAACTAAAGTTCATCATTATTTATTACTGCCCACCATGTGTATAAATTGACTATTTCAGGACTTGGGTGGAAAGGGGTGTGCATGTGCGTGTGGTTAAATAAAAGAATTACGTTAATCAGAAGAATTACATTAATCAGATACAATTGATAATTTCACAAATGAAACTGTTTTTATTTCAGCTTTGATTTTGCTTTCAACTGTTTCTTGTGGATGGCTTCCTACCACTTGTGCATGTGTCCCAATAATGTAAATGAGTGGAGATCAAAATGGGCTAATTACATAGCCATAATACTTAGTCTGTAGGACTAATGTAAACTATAGTCTTCAACTGGTTGTCTTTATACTCTCGAGGGGTGAGTCTCTTATGTGGCTATGGGCATAAGAAAGTGGTCTGCCATTCCTAAGAAAATATAAAAGTAATAAATGCAAGCAATAAATGAATTGCTTTCTAACTGAACAGTTGTTTAGATCCAGCTCTTTGGTTTCACTGAGATGTGATTGCAAGTCTATAAAATTAATTTGTTTAAAGTCAAAACAGTTAACTAAAGCATTCTAGACTAGAGCTGTCAAATAAACTTTCATTCACATATTGATCACTGTTTTAAATCTCTAGCTTCAGGATTAACTTCTGATAATTAATATTTGACATTATTAGATACACATTAAAGGCACTAGGATCCAGGAGGTGCTATTTTGTATTGTTAGGATCATTGCTGGAGCCCGTGTGGATGTATGATTTCTATTTTAGGCCCTTCAATTACTTGATCTAAAAAAGTTCCATTCTTAAATATATGGTTATTTGACATTCTGTATGTGTTTGTGTGTGCGCACGCAGAATCACCGCTTATAACTTTAAATTGACAAGTAGCTCCATTCTATATTATCAGCATGGATCACAGAGCACTTTGTATTAGAGTAATTGCAGCTGTTGTATTTAAATTAAAGTAGCTGATAAAATGTTAAAGAACAATTATCTAATCAATACCAGCTCTTGCCAATAAAGAATACAATTAATGCATTTTATATGTCTTGCCTGTTTGGCAGAAATGGGGAAGGTTAATAGTGTTAATGTTGCTTGGATTTTAGAAAAATTGGCCAGGGGGAACTAGGTAGGAAGTAATAATATCCCAGCTGCTGTTGTGATAAATTGCGCAATATGCCCTTGATTAAAAACAATACTCGTTTAATTTGTTTAATGATACTAGCATGAAAAAGCTAGCACGCCGGTTCTGAAATCCAGCACACCAACTCCACGAAGTGATGTGCCAACTCCAGGAACTAGTGCTACGCCAGGGCTTCGTCCAGGACTTGGCAAACCTCCAACAATGGACCCTCTGGTCAACCAAGCTGGTAATGCAAATGTCTTTTTTGTCCTTTGATTAATTCTTACTCATCTACTTTTGGTGTGGTTATAATGTACCTGTTGATGCAGAAGACCTGATGAGTTAAAAGCTCTCATTCTTAGCAGCCGTCTTGTGTACTTGTTTCTTTCTGACATGTTTGTTCTCTGTGTGATTTGTTCCTTTCTCAAATAATACCGTCAGTAGAAAACCTCTCTAGAGTTTCTCATCATTATTCTGAGTGCTAGTTCTTTCGGATTCCATTATCCCGTATTTGAGATGGAGACAGCTAATATTTGCTGAAATGTACATCCTGACAAATGCAAAATGACACCTAGGGCTGTTGAGTGTTAGTTGTAGTCAGTTTGACATAAAATGTATAAATCTTAGCCAATTGTGAAAAGTAATGTGAAGGATGGATATGTACATGGACCCTAGAAGTGCTTGTAGGTGGGTGTTTTGAGCTCAAGGTAATCACAAAGATGTGATTAATGCTACCCACTTTTCATGGGCATTTTTAAACATCTGCCTATTTTAAAGGGCAAAGGATAAAGTTAAAAGATACCACAATTTATATTGTGAGTTTTATCACAGTTATGTGTATACTTCAGTAACAAAACAAAACAAAATCTGAGGAAGAGTAATTGGTCAAAATAAAAGTAATAGAACCCTTATGGAATTTAACCATGAAACTGAACTTTTATTTCATAAAGCTATCCCTCTCTTTCCTCTTTATCCACCAGTCAGCCTTGATTGCAGTAGCATTCTTTGCTGCCTGATAGTTGGGGGCAGGGAGGAGGGAGAGGCTCGGCTGCTCTGCCCCCTTCCCCAGCCCCTTCTTCTGGACTCCATGAATATGTAGATAACAATGCTAGTTTCCATGTGTAGTGGAAAGTAGTGTTCAGCCCATTTTGGACTGCAGCAAGAAGGGCAGCTCTTTGGTTTGTGTGGAGAGATGCAAAGATACTTTTTCTAAGCTTAAATGATCCCATTGTACTGCAGCTGCTGGTTTGAGAACGCCTCTCGCTGTACCTGGGCCATACCCTGCTCCTTTTGGAATGGTACCTCATGCTGGCATGAATGGAGAACTGACCAGTCCAGGAGCCGCCTACGCCAGTCTACACAACATGTCCCCCCAAATGAGTGCTGCTGCAGCTGCAGCCGCTGTGGTTGCCTATGGGAGATCCCCTATGGTAGGTTTTCAATTTGACCTGGAAGGAGTTATGTTTCACCGAGAGAAATCTCCATGTTTCATTGAGTGTTATCAACTCCTAGAATATAACAGCAGCAGAGGTTTGACTGCTTTGACATGTGGAATATGTACAGCACGTTCCCCTTATTTGAAAATGTAGTAATCCAGTGAAGTTTGTATGAAATAGTGACCGCATTCAGATGTAATGTTTTGTGAACAAACTTTTGTAAGTCTTGGGCTTGCTCTTTCCATCTCCCCTCTCCTCCAGCACAGCCACAATGAGAAAATCAGAAGCTTCTGCTTGAGATTTAACTTCAGTTTAGAGCGTTGTCTGAAACCTACATTGTCATTAATCTTAAGTATGGTTTGTTGAAACAAGCCAAGGTGAACCATCGTTTCTCTGGGTTCAGATGACATGCCAAGCTGTGGTTCATCTAAAATGGAAGTGCAAGCTAACCCTCACCCTCCATGTGGCTGTACCTCATCTCCATAATATTAACTGTGGATTAGTGTTACAGCAGAACAAGGCCAACTACCTGGTTTTTCAAGGGCTTAGAAAACAGGCTACAGATTTCTGTCTAGTCTCTAGCCTTCATATTTCTCTCAGTGGTAGGTGACATGCGACCCTAGCCAGTGATCAGGAATGATGGGAGTTGAAGGCCAAGGTATGTGAAAGGCCACAAGTTGCCCATCTCTGATACACACACACACACACACACACACACGGAAATGGTACTCTTATCTTGGGTGGAACAGTATCACATTGGACAAAAGCCACTGGAAACATTTGCACAACGGAACTAGTAGAAGTTGCATAGATATTATTCAGTGTGCATTTTTTGGGATTGTTTCTGAAAACAATTTATTAATGCATGTTGCTCCTTTGCCCACACCTCTCTTCTCCCAGCATATATAGGCTCTACCTGCGTTTGAGTTATTGGAGTGAGTCTTGAGCTTTTATGTGCTTCCCCCATCCTCACATAGATTATCATATGTAACTTGAAACCAAAATCTCTGCATCTGTATGCACGTATATCTTGTAGGCATAATTTGCCACCACAAAATGGGACATGCATGCATGCATCTACTTCAATGCCTGTATGCCTTGGCAAATTATTAACTGGCCCACATGTTAATTGGGTTTTAACCAAGGTGCTTATTAATGCATTTACATGAAATGTGAAATACAATATATTTCACTGTCAGTAGTCTACATATATAAACATAAATACAATGGTTTAGGGACAATACCCAATCTTTTAAGTTATTTTTAAATGATGTTCATTTATCTGTTCTAATGTAGCCAATGAGAGAGTTGAGATGGAGAGATTGCTTTTTCTAATGAATCAGCAAGTTTTGAGATTTATCTATTTGTTCATTATCAGGTTGGGTTTGATCCTCCGCCTCATATGAGAGTACCTGGCATCCCTCCAAATCTGGCTGGAATCCCTGGAGGAAAACCGTAAGTAACTTCTGATATCGTAGTTAAGTCTCAATCAGCCAGAGCACACTTTGTTTACTTTATGTCAACAGATGAGAGTCCCAAGGTGGAAAGATATGTTGAGCTTTTCTAGGAAGGTTACAATCTTATACTGATAAAAAAAATATCAAAATAAATTCACCACTATGCTAAGTAGCACATTCATGCTGTTTTATAACTAGTATCTGCCATTTAGTTGGCAATAGTGAGAGTTTATTGGCAAGACATGTTCCTCCCTTCGTAGAACTTTGCCTCACCAGAAGGGTGAGGAAGACTGGAATGTAGTACTCTGGTGGAATAAATAAAGTATGTTCTTGTTTAGATTTGTATTCAAGCTGAAAATGTCTCCTGCAAAGATATTGGGAGAACTTCCCACTTCTAATTTTAGCATGTTGTGAGGATCATTTAATTTTCAAGCTTAAGTGGATGTGGGCACTATTGTATCAGGAAATAATGTAATGTAACTGCAAAGCAAGCTCCCTATGGAAGAGTTTAAGGCCTATTCAAGAGGCAATATTAGGCACAGCTCTGTCCTTCTAGTAAGAGGTTTGGCCTGCGTGCATTGTTCTTAGGTTTGTGTATATTCTGGACCAAACTTCAGTGTCTGGGCCAAGGTAACCCAAATGTTGCACCCAGAAAAGTTTAATCCTACAACCTGTGTGCATCCATGCAAATAAAGCATATTTGTATCTCTTTGGTTATTTGCATAATTCTGCTTATACTGCTCTTAGGGAGGCCCCCAAACCCCCTGTCTTCTAGACTCCCTTCTGACTCATGAAGTTTGAGTAGACATGAATTCTGAAGATGCTGAATTTCTGCATTTACTACCAATTTTTGCATGAGTACAGTACATTTAGAGTTTTGTCAGTACTCCCACCCTGGGACACACAAGGCTTAAAGCCTTCTGGAAGCTTTGAAATAGGATTCTCTCTTTCTCCTTTGCATGGCACATGGCATTGCCTGGCAGGTCTGGGGGTTTCATGGCATTGCTAGAGTGCAATGCAGTATCTGGCATGTTATGTGGATTTGGATAGCCTTTTAAGGTTTGTTTGTTTTTACTTTTTGCTATTTTCATTATTTTAAAATAGCCATTTTCTGGTCTATGTGTGACCATCTTAAACAAAAAAATTGTGAAATGTCAGGATTAAAATAAAAATGAAACCAGTAACTATCAGGAATTGAATTTCGCATTATTCTGAAAAGTTCCATGTGCCTTCGCCCATGGCGTCTGTCCCCTGGCCCTTGTTTCTTGTCTTAAAAAAGCTTCTTTTCTCCATCACTACCTAGTTCTTTTCTTACACACGCACACACTCCCACACACACACACACTCCCACACACAAACACACAAACACACACACAATGCTTGCTGGAAGCTACTTCCATCTTAGCCTGTGTGTACTATATAAATAGACAAGATAAACTTTGAAAATCCTAGGTGCTGAGTTGATCTCCTTTCATTATTTGCCTTTGAAACTAGGCTGACGCTACGCCTGATCACCCCAAGGCAGCAGGATGCCTTCAGTTACCCATAGCAACTTTCTGATGGCATATCCTTATCTGTGATAGATAAGTCTATTGAAAATTTCTGGTGTAGGAGTTCAGATAATGCACCGTCTGCTGCAGATTCATATTGACAGCAGGAGAGTTTTCAGCTTCAGTTTGAAAGCTAGTTTCTTTCAGGCACACAAATCGGGATGTCATACTGAATTTATTTTGTAAATGGGATGCGGCATCCTAGCTGCGTATCCTCTTCTTGTTAGAGGGGGAAGGGAGATTTCCCTCTTCTTCAAAACAAATAACTGAAACTCCTTCTTTGTCTCAGTGACTAGTTGTTCTATTATTTCATATGTGTAGCAACCTGTGGGTTGTGTTTTGTGTATTTGTTTATTCATAGAATTTTTTTAAAAAAACCATGTACTAGTCCTGTCTTCCTAGCAAAATAGCATTTTTGTACAAGCAGTCAACAATTAGAATAGAACTAGCTGCTGTTTTTAAAAATAATAATAATAATAATCAGCCTCCTGGGAACACACTCTTGTTTTCCATTCTGCTGCTATTGAAAGAACTCCCCCTAGACAACCTGTTTCCTCTCCACCACCTGACAACAAGCTAACAGAATCAAAGGCCCACAACTATTAAAAAAATAATCTAGTTCTTGTTAAAGGCTTCCTGTGTTTAAAATCCTGGGAGTGACTTTGGACATCAGCAATGTGTACAAATTTTAGAAGCATAGATATAATCTATCCTGTATTTATGTATATCATTAACACTCAAAGCTACTGTAAGCTTCTTTTCATAAATATAGTTTTGTAGTACTCCCTCTATTAATCCCTGCTATTTTATGTATCCCTAGTACAAAAGAGCTGCGTTTGGACAGCACAATAATCAGTGGTGGGTTAATACTCAACTCCACGGTTGATTATCGAGGGGATACTCCCCACACAACATGATTATAATCGACCGTGGTGTGGATTAAGGCAGCATCAAGTTGACTATTAGTCAACGGTGTGTTTGACTGACACATCCCTGCCCTCTCTCCTCCTGCTGCTGTCCCGTCAGCCGTTGTGAGTTCTGCCAGCTGGACTAGAGTGACAGCCACCACTTTGTTCATTCTTGCCAGGGGACTCTGTAGTCGCTGAAAATAACTAACTGTATGCAATGAAATAGTCAACGTTGCCCGACACATGACACAATAACCAATGGCTGTTGAAATAATCAATTCTGCACAGTGTTGGTTATTGGCGTTGGTTATTTCAGCCTAATAACAAACTGCGGTGTGTAAAAGTCAACACAATAACCAACCATTGACTGTTTAACTCACTGTGGGTTATTGTGTCATCCAAACCTAGTCAAAATGTGCAGTCATGTATACATTTGGCAGTGGAGGACTGGGGGTGGGGACATCCCATTGAACCCTGTGAGTCTGCCAAGTAAATATGCATAGGATCAGGTTAGTAGTGACTTTGGACAATTGTAAGCTGACCTTGTATGTATTCTTTCAGCATCCAAAGTGAGCTTTTTGTTGTTGGTCTTGTTTTGCATGAGATCCCAAACTGCTGTTGCTCAGTGGTGAAGCTAGGTAATTTTAGACCCTGTACTTGGGACCTTATGGAACCACCTTTTAGATGGCCATGTGTGTTACTTCAGTTTGGAAGCACACAACCAACATTTCTTTTGCCGTCCTCCTGGCCACCACTCCATGCTTTAACAATTGATTTTTTAGAGCAATCCCCCCACCCACGTTTGTCAAACCTGATTAAAATTATCATCATGATTATCATCTACATTTTAAACACACTTAAATCATAGCACTATCATGGCTACAGGAATAAAAAGGAGTTTGCTTCTGCTGCCCCAATGCCCTTATCACTTGCCTCTCTCTGGGTGGTCACTCGTAGGCCACCTGGGATACAAAGTCCAGCTGTAGCTGCACCATTGCATTTGCACATAACAGCTGTTATCTTTTTTTCTTTCCAAAACAATTCCTTCTAAAACACCAGGTTCATTTCCACCTTTCGGTCTGGTTCAGTGATGGGGGAACCTGTGGGCCGCCCGACATTGTTGGGCTATAACTCCCATCATCCCTGACCATTGACCATGCTGGCTGGGGGAGCAGACTAACTAAATCACATAATCAATAGTTTTAGCCTCACAGAGAATCTAACAAATGAGAAACTAGCGGTAAGTGAAAATGCAATGTGGCTAGAGAGATGGGGAGAGATTTATTTCCTTCCTTCCTTTTCTTCTGTTTGTGTATATCTGATGTACTTGTTGCTCCTGATTGAGTGATTAGATTGATTTCCTCCTTCTCTCCCTTAAAAATCCATGCCTCAAGTTTCACCAGCATGCTTTGCCATCAGTTGTGAATCCCTGGATGGCCGAGGATTGTAGGGGGGAAAGTGTAACGGGGGATGATAGTAATCTTCATTAAGAACTTACTTTCATGTGAATGGATTCTTCTAAAAGTCTCCTCACACAAAAATAAAATAAAAAAATAAATTTAAAAAATCTATGTCCATCATTGGATGATCAAAAGGTCATTTCCCCATATAAATGTAGGTGTGTTTTATTTATTTATTTATTTATTTATTTATTTATTTGTAACATTTCTATACCACTGATTATAATCAAATCGTTCAGCTTCCACATTCATCAGGAATTGGTAGATGTGAATTTGAAAGTACATTGTACATTTATTTCACTTGAATTCAAAGGACAAATACAGCTCAGAACTCCGTCCACATGGTTATTTCCCATGCCAGTGTCCCCCATCCAGGTGCAATGGTGTGGCAAATAACCATGTCACTAGCCATGCCCTAGGGATTAACATTCTTCAAATTAGGACATCTACTCCACATTGCTGCTTGTAATGGACGAACTGGCCCACTGTCATGATTTAGTATCTGAAATAGGCCAACCATGTGAACTGTGGTTTCTTTTCCCCTTCCCTTTTTTTCTTCTCATCCCAAACAGAGCGTACTCCTTTCACGTCACTGCAGATGGTCAGATGCAACCAGTTCCTTTCCCCCCAGATGCTCTCATTGGGCCAGGAATACCTCGGCATGCTCGCCAGATCAATACTTTGAACCATGGGGAAGTGGTGTGTGCAGTTACCATCAGCAACCCAACCCGACATGTATACACTGGTGGGAAGGGCTGTGTCAAAGTCTGGGATATCAGCCAACCTGGCAACAAGAGTCCTGTTTCACAGCTGGACTGCCTGGTAGGTGACTATGACCCTTCCACATAAGGAGATGTTCCAATGGAATCCCACATGGAAAAAAAGGTCCAGATGAATTTAGCTAGCCATTTAGCTAATGCAGTCTTCTTCAACCTAGGACTAAAGAAGCTGGGGTGTTGTAGTCTAATTCATCTGGAGGCACCAAATTGGGAAATGCTGAGCTAATCTACAGGCTATATTTTGGTCCAAAGCAATGTAAATAAAAGTTTAAGACAACAATAAATAATAAAAACTAAGCACTGCAGCAACAACAAAACACAATCAGTCACAGTCAACAGCTTATTGAAAGTTGAAGGGAAGGAACCAGGGCAGCATTGTGAGAGGAAGGCGTTTCAGAGCTTGGGACCTGCAACCAAAAAGGCCCTGTTCTGCAAGGCAATGACAGATGGACCAAGTTTTTGCTTTCAGGCCTTGCAAGAGATACAGATTATTAATATTATTATTTTTATAGCTGATACCTTTCCCCTTTTTGATTTTGCAATATCTGTGGTGATAATTTCTTGGTACTTCAACTGTGCATCCCTGGAGAGTTTAGTAGAACTTTACTTAGCCTAGCATATCATGAAATGAGGTGTTTGCATTTAAAATTAACTCTTGGAAAGTGAAAGTGACAAAATAAAATGTTTAAGCTTGTTTTTTCCAAATTAATTACATTTCTGAATTTAAGTAGGAATTCCTAATTTCCTTTTAAACTTTGTTTTTTTCCTAATTGGAATCAAAGTCTGTTATAACGTATCATTTTTTATTTAGATAAGACAAAGTTGATCAATGGGAACGCAAATCCAGGTTTTAATTATGACCCCGTTAAGGACAGCTTGTTTTTATTTTAGTTGAAATGTTTGCTGTGAAAAGTTCAGGAACTTAAATAATGATGCTAAATGTGTTACAGCAAATCACTACTTTTAAAGGAACCTTGTGGCACACTACTGGGTCAATGTAACCCGTCGTTAGGTTTGTATGATGAGGGATGCCAAAGATGTAAAAGCTAGTGTATACATCTAGGCTAGCATTGTCGACACTGACTGGCAGCTGCACTCCATGGTTTCTGGCTGGATTCTTTCCTAGCCCTACCTGGAGATGTCAGGGATCGAAAACAGCTACTCTCCCACTTCTGGGTACAGTGCTTCAGGTTAGCAAAATTTGAGATGTGCTATTCTTTATTGTGACCCATCAGGTCAGAAGAGGGGAAAAAACCCTCCTACCATAACAGAATGTTCCTCTATTCTAAGTGTAACACAGAAATACAAAATAATTGCTTTCTCTTTACTAGCACTAGACGGTCTTTTATTGGTTTTATCCTCTTGGTTGTTACAGAATTTTTACCACTCTAATGTGGCTATTAAAAGTGAGAATTTTGACAACGGCTCCATTTATGGACTAGAACCTGCAATAACCGAGGCCTGGAATGTTTTCCATTCCTTTTTTTCTTAGTTTTCAGCCACAAGTATTCTCAAATGGTGAAACTAGAGATATTAATGATTAAACTGGAAACAGAGCGTCCATGACCAGTGAAGGCACCCTGGCTTTGTCAAAATGACTCCTTTAACAACACATTGAATCTTGTGGAAAAAACAACAGCAAGCTTTTCTTGGCTCTGGTTCTCTTTGCTAAACTTAGCCTGCAGTAAGGTGGAAGAATAGCAGTCCATCACCTTGAAAACAAAGCAGAGCCCTACTTCCAAGAAAGAACTTAGCTTGAATTTTCTTAGCAGTAGGAGACGGGATTGGCAGTGACTTGTGTTCTTTGGAACTTTTTGTATTCAGGGTCTGGATGCAGCATGAAACATGTCATTGCCCATTAGTGCAGAAAATGTATTAATGTTATTTGGGCGGTTTGTACTTCTACAGAACAGAGATAACTACATTCGATCTTGTAAATTGCTCCCCGACGGATGCACCCTGATCGTCGGTGGGGAAGCCAGCACGTTATCCATTTGGGACCTGGCAGCCCCGACTCCACGTATCAAAGCGGAGCTGACGTCCTCTGCTCCTGCCTGCTATGCTCTTGCAATCAGCCCTGATTCCAAGGTCTGCTTCTCCTGCTGTAGTGATGGAAACATAGCAGTGTGGGATCTTCATAATCAAACGCTGGTCAGGTTAGTTGCTTCTCTTCAGACAGTGTGTGTGTGTGTGAGAGAGAGAGAGAGAGAGAGAGAGAGAGAGAGACAAAGACAGAGACAGAGAGAGAGAGAATTTACTCCGTGAATGTGCTAGATCACTTAAATTAATAGTTTGGAACAGGTGACCATTGAGACAGATTTGGCTGATTTTTGCACAGAGGATCCATGCATTTTTTATTTTTATTTTTATTTTTCTACAATACTTAAACATACACATTTACATTTTCACATAAAAACAACAACAACAACATACTACATAATGTTGAAATGTTGAATACATAATATCTTATCTTAATAACATAATCAAGATTAACATACAAGTGCACCCCCCACCTCGGGATCTCATTCCTGATTCCAGAATCTCATACTTCCTTCTGCTGGTGGTTTCCCACTTCCTTTAGAAAACACAAATATTAGGAACTGTTTCCAAATTCCTTCAAAATCATTTGATTTAGCTATACCTCTTCTCCATTTAATATTACTTGTCAATTTATCATTAATAGCTATATCCCATACTTCTTTATACCATTCTTCAATAGAATATTCCCCTTGAATCTTCCAGTTCCTAGCTACAATCAATCTTGCTGCAGTCAACAAATTCGTTATCAGTTCCTTAATTTCCTTTTTACATTTAAAATCTTCTTCAAATAGTGACAGCAATGCAGCTTTTGGTGTTCGTTCTATCTTCATTTCCACAATTTCTTCAATCTCCAAAAACACCATCTTCCACAATTTCTGAACATAGTTACATTCCCACCACATATGCAAATACGTTCCTTTAACCCCACAACCTCTTCAACAATTTTCTGATTGCTGATTGTTTATCTTATTCAATCTAACCGGAGTTAGGTACCACCTCCATACAATTTTAAAATAATTCTCTTTTATTCTTACTGACATATTTCTCAACGCTCTTTGTTTTCATAATCCCTCCCAACCCTGTTGTCCTATTTGTACCTTCAAATCTGTCTCCCAAACCATTTTACCCGAATTATCCACCGTCCCTTTCTCCACCAATATTCTGTATGTTTCACTCATCAACCCTTTTAACACTGTTCTTTTCTCCCTTTCATTATCTTTCTTAACTATTAGTTCCTCAAACTTTGTTAATTCTCTACAATCTCCATTATCTCTTACCCACTTTTTAGTCCACTGTTCTAATTGCCTATAATTTAACCAAGTTAATTTTTTATCCTTCAAAACCTCTTCCATATCCTCTCTTGTACTCATTCCTCTTAACCAATCCCTTAATTTCATTTTATTTTTTTCTATTAAAACTTTACTTAATCTACTCTTTAATTCCTCCGGGAAATTCTTCAACATTATTACCGGTGACAAAGGAGAGCTGCTTGGAAGCAGCTCCCCTTTATATTTACTCCAAATTTCCCAGTGAGACCTCAAAAGCGGGTTATTTATACTTTCCACCTATTTTTTTTTCCCTTCCATAAAAAATACATTTTCCAAATTAGTCTCTATATTACTTGTAATTTTTTCTTCCATCCAATCTAATTCCCCTAATCTTGTAATTGCCTCCACTATATATCTTAATCTATTAGCTACATAATATAATTTAATATTCGGGAGACTCAATCCTCCCTTTTTTTGGCTCAAATACCATTTACTTTTATTTACCCTCACTTTCTTATCACCATTACAATAATTATTTATAATCCTTTGCCAACTTTTTAACTCTAATTCTGAAATTTTTATTGGTAGCATCCTGAACACAAAATTAATCTTTGCTAAAATCTTCATTTTTATTAATGCTATTCTTCCAAACCAAGATAAATTTAACCTTTTATATTTTTCCAATTTTGCTAAAATCTCTTTTTTTAACACATTTAAATTCTCTTTCTCTAAACTCTCTAGCTTCTGCGTAATTTTTATTCCCAAATATCTAATCTGATTCTTAACTCTCATTTCTCTTCCCTTTTCTTCCCAATCCTTCTCTTCCTTTTTAGTATAATTAAACAACATCAATTCTGATTTAGGCCAATTTATTTTTAACCCCGTAATATCCTCAAATTCTCTCAGTTGCTGTTTAATTCTCCCCATCTTCTCTATTGGATTCTTTAACGTCAACAACGTGTCGTCTGCAAACATATTCAATTTAATTTCTTTCATACTACCTATTCCTTCAATCTCCTCATCTTCTCGTATTGCATTCGCCAATAATTCCATTACCATTACAAATAGGACTGGTGAGAGCGGACATCCTTGCCTTGTGCCTCTGGCTAGTCGTATCTTATCTGTCACACTATCATTCACTACCACTACGGCTGTATTTTGAGAGTATAACTGTTCTATTATCGCTTTAAATTTATTTCCAAACCCCATTTTATTTAAAACCCTCTTTAAAGCTTGCCAGCTCAAACAATCAAAAGCCTTAAAAATATCCAATGCCAGAATTCCCGCTTTAACCCTAGACTTATTTATCACCTGTATTACATTTAATACTCTTCCCACTAAATTAGACATGTGTCTACCTGCCACAAATCCACATTGGTCCTCCCCTATGTATGTATTCCTCTATAAATTTATTCAACCGCCTTGCTAAAATAGTTGAAAAAATCTTAGCATCTTGGTTTATTAATGAAATAGGTCTATATGAATCAGGGACAGTCAAATCTTTATCTGGTTTTGGTATTAAAATTATTAATGAATGTTCCCATGATTCTGGCGTTCTATCCCCTTCCAATATGGAATTATACAAATTTAATAATTTTGGTACTAAAATTCTTTTAAAAACCTTATAATATTCTGGACCTAAACCATCTACCCCCGGTGATTTACCCGGCTTCAAGTTCTCAATTACTTCTTCTACTTCTCCTTGAGTTATTACCTTTTCCATTAACTCTTTATGCTCTATTTTTATTCTCTTCTTTATATACTTTTCTATATAAGCTTCCAACTTTTGTTTTTGAATATCCTTTCCCTTATACAATTCTTGATAAAACTCCTGAAAAATCTTTACTTTATCCTTCATTGTATGACAATACTTCCCTTGTTTATCCTTCAAAATCCCTATCCCATTCCTGGCTTTTTCTTTTTGTGTGAGCCTGGCAAGCAATCTAGAATTCCTATTACTGTTTTCAAAATACTCCCTTTTCATATATATTAAATTTTTTTGAACCTCCTCTAAATTTAAATTTTCTAATTGTTTTTTCTTTGCTTGTATTTCTATTAATTTATATTTATTTTTATATTGCCAATAATCTTTCTCCATTTTCTTAATCTCTTCCTCCAATTGTTCCTGCTCTGCTACTTGTTGCCTCCTTAAATTACACATTTCTCTAATACATATCCCTCTTGATACTGTCTTCATGGTATCCCAAACTACTGCCCTTGACGTTCCTCCCTTCTCATTAATTTCCCAAGACTCTGTCAATTCTCTTTGCATTTTTTCTACCACCTTATTATACTTCAAAAGTTTTGTGTTTAGTTTCCACCTAAACGCTTCCTTATAATTCTTTTTAACTGTAAACTCTAAACTTAACAATGCATGGTCTGTTACCTTTATTACCCCCATTTCCATTTTACATACCTTACTTGCAAACTCTTTTGAAACCATTATATAATCTATTCTAGAATATGTCTGATGAACTGAGGAGTAGTAAGAAAATCCCGAATTCGATCCATTCAGTAAACGCCAACAATCTACATAATCTTTTTCTTTTACTAGTTTATTCAATATAGTAATATTATTTCTTTTTTCCACATTTGTGGGGTTTGATCTATCCACTCTATTATCCATTACCATATTAAAATCCCCAGCTAAAATAAGATATCCTTCCCTAAACTCCTCTATTTCATTAAATAAATCCATAAAAAACTCTCTATGTCTCTCATTAGGGGCATAAACATTTACTAATATATATTGTTCACTTTCTATTTGCCCCTTTATCATAAGATATCTACCATTATCATCCTTTTTTACAGTTTTCAGTATGAATCCACTTTTTTTTGAAATCAAAATTGCTACTCCATTTTTTTTGACGTCCCTAATGACTTTTCATAATAAACAGACCACCTTGTCCGGATTTCATTTACGCCATCAAATTTTTGGTGTGTTTCTTGCATCATAATAATATCAGATCTTTCTTTATTTAACATTTGTTCTATTCTCCTCCTTTTAACGACTGCCCCCAGACCTTTAACATTAAGCGTTGATACTTTAATATTCTTATTCATAATCACCCTTTTGATTTTCCTTCCGATCCCGTGTGCTCTGCAACTCATAAACATATACAACAACAAAAATAAAAATAAACCCTGAACCCTCCTTCAACTCCCTCCCTCCCAGCCTATTAATCCCCCCAACCCCTCTTCCCCCCCACTACCTTCCCCCTCCCCATATCCCTGTGAGTCTATTACTCCGGCCATTATCTAACTTAGGGGAGAGGGGAGAGGGGGGAGGCGGGGCCCCGCCCTAACGGCAAGATCTCTGTACTTAACTACTTAACATATTATTATCTCATAATACCATTCCCCATTTTACCCCGTCCCAGACGCCCCGGCTTTGGCTCCATTCCCAACTCCAGCTCCAAGACTTGCATCCTTAAATAACCCCAAACTCTTCAGCAGCTCCTTGCCCTGCTCCAAAGAGGTTACTCTGTGTTGGCCCCCAGCATAGGAAAACTTTAAAAAAACAGGGTAACCCCAAGAATATCTCACTGTATTTTTTGTTAGCGTTTCAGTTATTTGCTTAACGCTGCGCCTCCATTGGAGTGTTTGCTGACAAAGATCGTTGAATACTTGCACTGCTTTGCCTTTATATGACCATAGACCTCAGTTTCTTCATCACTTGCTCTTTTTTGTAGTAACTGCCAAATCTCACAAGAATGTCTCTGGTTGATCCTCTATAATTTGCTCCTCCCACTCTATGGATCCTTTCGATATCACAGTCTTTTATATCCAAATCTGGCATCATATCATTGAACCACTTCAATACTATTTTTCTCAAATCCTCTGCTGGTTCTTCAGCAAATTGTTTAATGCGTACATTACAACGACGATCCTGATCTTGAAGTTGGATCAACTTTAGATCTTGATCTTGAAATTTCACCTCACAACTTTTTTCAAAGACATCCTGTTTTTTCACAAGTGCTTTTACTTCCACATCCAGCTTCTTTATCTCTCTGTCATTTTGCGCGATCTTATCTGCAAGCACCCCCATCCGTGCTGCTGCGTTTTTTTCATTAACATCCATCTTCTTGCTCAAAGTGGCAGTGCTATCCAGAATCAGTTTCTTCAATTCTTCCAATGCAGTTGAAATTGGCACCATGCCAGATCCCTCAGCCATCTTGACAAATCCGTTGCTATCACTTCCACTACTTTGTGAGTCTTTTTCTGCAGACACTTTCTCAAGACGGGCCAAATTATGATTAGAAGGATGAACTCTTTGCCAAGTAGCCTTCCCCGGGTTTTTTTTTCCTTTCTAACTTACGGCATGGGTCTATTTTTAACTCTGAGTCAATGTCCCGTTTACAATCCACACCATCTCTCTTTCTACGCAAATAAACACTTCTTCTTCGGTGCTTTTTTAAAGGGTGAATTTACTGCCAAATAAACCTTTCTCTCAGATTAGGAGTATAAATCACCGCTTATCAGACTTAGGAGACGGGAGAGCTGTAGCAAAGTTAGTTTCGTTTTCTAACTCCCCCCTCCTTCCGTCTGTTTACAGCCAAGGAACGGGCTGCTTTCCTCCCTCCTTTTTCTGAGTCTGCTTCCGAAAACAGGATTTTCACCCTCTCTTAGCACTCATAATCATCAACCTTCATTTTCATTAACGACCCATGCCTTTTTAAGTGAGATAATTAGCTTTCCAGATCTTCCCGATCGGGAGCCCTTAAGGAGAGATCTTACCAGTCATGGCGTCCGGCTCCGCCCCTGGATCCATGCATTTTGTCTGGGCTTGGAGACCAACTACTACAGGATACCTTTCCCTACTTTCTTTCTCTCACCCTCTCTCTGTACTTCTGTCCATATGCTAAGCGTCCTTCCTTGCTGATTCGACTCTTCTCCCTCTTCTGCTATCTTATCTGAACTGGAAACATCTCTGATTCTAGATACATTTAACGGTATGCCCCCCTTTGCAGAGTAGTGTGCATGCCACCATTCCACGAGAGCTCAGAAAATGTGCACAATTTGGATATGGGTGGAAAATTCAGGTTCCTTAGAATTTCAGCTTATGTTTGCTAGTTTGTTTAAAGAGTCTAGCCCTTATGACTGTGAAGGCATACTTGACAGTGACTGGGTTCAGACAACATAATAACCAGTGGTGGTTTAAATAGTCAATAGTGTTTTACAGGCCTCTCTATTTCTTTAAACACTCAGCTGATTATACTAAGTGTTAAGACTGTCCCAAGGCTATTGGCAACAAAGGTACAAGGGCATGAGACAGCTCTGAAACCTTTCACTTAAGTAAAGAATAATACAAGTAGAAATTCGCTCATGAATTCTGTTTTCTGATTTGTGTCCTAATGCATTTTGTCAGCTGATGGGGTTTCCTCTCCTAACCCAAGACTTAACAGAGCAATCTTCTGCTCAGAAATAAGTCCCATTGAGTTCAGTGGGACTTACTCGCAAGTAAGTGTGTATAGGATTGCTGCCTAAGTGGCTTTCCTTTCTGCAGACAGTCTCTAGCACTTCCAAGTTTGCAAGGTAGGGAGCATGATTAACATAACGCCCACATAAGTAATAGCCTTTCAAGCCTTCGAGAGTACAGAATGAATGTGTTGGTGCATCTTAATGTGAATGCTTGGCAAGGCAGTGACTTTTAACTGCCTAAAATAGCTTTGTAATATGACAGTGTTTGGTGGACCACAAGACCAACTTTTCATGCATCACAACAAAATTGGCAGCAGCCCACAATAAATCTCAGCAAGCACAGCTGACTTTTGCACCTGCCTTGGTAATGAGAGGCTATTTAAAGCATCAAAGTTTGGGCACGTAAGCATTTCTGGACACTTGCAGGCTGAATGAGTCATCTTAATTATGAACAGGCCTGTGTGAACTCTGCGCTTAAAGGAAATATCAAAATTCTATGTCAAGGTAGTCCAAAATCCAAATAAATCCAAGCCCCTGAGCCTGACTTCAGGAAAATGCTAATCAGCTGATTCCCTAAATATTTCGTCAAGGGTTCTTTTGCTCAAGTCTCTATTCACAAAGTAATTTCATTAAAGAAAAATGCTGATACTTGCCTAGATGATGATGCAGTGCCCATTTCTCACTTCTGCTTGTTGTTACGCAATCACATCTTTGCAGAATATATATACAGGCCTATTTATATAGGTTGTTTTTGGTGCCTATCCAACCACCACTTAAGTTGCATCCACTTGAAATTGGTGACTATTTACCAGCTTTGTGTGTAATCCATGAGGCATGGTGGGAGTTGCATACAAGACATGTTCTGCGTAGTACTTCATGCTGAGGAGCATCACTTTTCATTTGACATCTGCCTTTGCATTCCTTAATCCATAATTGCACTCAAATGGATTTCCCTTGCAGTGCTAACAGATCAGACCCTCTTAAAAAGGAAGTGTTGTAGTCAAGCAGTAAGACCTGTTCATGAGAAGAAAAACCATAACAGTAAACAGTCATTTTACAAAGTCTTTCATAAAATTTCTTGTGTGTAATTGTCAGTCTTCTGTGCTGCCTCCTAATTGCTTGGTTACTTTTGTGAAATAGAGACATGAAGCGAAAGAAACACCCTTATTCAACACTGACAACATTAATATTTGAATGGTCTGACATGTAGAACTTGCAGATTTGGCTTTTAAGATGCAAGGAAATAAAAGTAATATTTGAAATGGCCTCCAGTAGGGGCTTGGAGGTTCTTTCTGCATGCAGACCTATTGTCTTATCAGTCTTACAGCCTGGCTCACTTTTGATAGATTGCGCATAGGGTGACCATATGGAAAGGAGGACAGGGCTACTGAATCTTTAACAGTTGGATTGAAAAGGGAATTTCAGCAGGTGTCATCTGTATGCAGGCAGCACCTGGTGAAATTCCCTCTTCATCACAACAGTTAAAGCTGCAGGAGCTATATTAGAGTAACCAGATACAAAAGAGGGCAAGGCTCCTACAGCTTTAACTGTTGTGATGAAGGGGGAATCTCACCAAGTGCTGCCTGCATACGAATGACACCTGCTGAATTTCCGTTTTCTATACAGCTGTTAAAGACACAGGAGCTTTGTCCTCCTTTCCACATGGCCACCCTTACAGCATACACACACACACCATGTATAAAGGATGACATAATTAAGCACCGTACCACATTAGTGACATCAAACACAATTAGCTTTCTTTATATTGGCATCAATTGCCACTTATGGGACTGTTGCATGAATAGCTACATTTGGGTGAGTTCATGTGAGAGAAGAGAAATAAGTGACCCCTGACCCTTTTATATTGTGGTTTTATATTGTGGTTTTACGTTTCCATATTTTATATTTTACACTGTGCCTTATGGTTTTATTTTTTGTAAACTGTCCAGAGAGCTTAGACTATTGGGCAGTATAGAAAAGAAATGAAATAAATAAGTATGCGTAAATGAATTCTGAAGGAGCTTTCATGGACAAGGATGTTAAGGTGCAATAAAATAATGGTTGGATAGGGGGCATTAGTGACAGAATATCTTTGCAGCGTGGAGTTTGACATGGGGAAAGCTTGGGGGAAAAGTGGCTCATCTGTCATTTACCTGGGCAAGGGAGAGAAAATAATTTCAGTTCCTCTAGTGGGCTTGTAGAAGCAAGGACTTCTGCTTATCCTTTTGTCACATCCTTAATTACTGTGGAGCAGTTGAGTTCTTTCCAGGTTTCGTGAGCAATAAGTATTGGTTGCCAATTTGCTATGGATCACTTCTTAGCTTTACTTGTGTTAGTAAAAGTAGCAGAAAACGAAAGGAGTGCACTAACGGATAACTCTAAATTTTCAGACCAATGACTCCAGACATGCCAGGTTGATTCATAGCTTGTCCCATGGTAGCCGTTCTTGCCCCTTCCTCTTTTGCTGTTAAGGCATGGAGCTAAAGCTAATTGCTGATGGAAAAAGGCAGGCGCCTCTGAACACTCCAGTTTAGGGATTAAGGAAGGCTCGAGCTGAACTCTTTGTTACTGAGAGCAGGGATTTCCGAACACTGAGATTTAAAACGTAAAACATAGTTGAATAATGATGACAGCTCATGACCTGTTTGCTACCAAGGGCATCGTTTTGCAGGCTCAGCCAATGCAAGCACAAAGCTTAGGTTTTTGGATCCTTTCCTGCATGTGTTTATGTAGCTGAACCTTTTAGGTATTTTTTTTTATGTTCTTGATTCACAGCTTAAACAAAGCCTGTATATAACAGGCTGCCTCTATTTGAGGCAATTTGTCCTTTGAGTTTAGCATAGTAATCTGTTAAGTTTTATTTCCTGGTGCTGTCATAGTGAATTACGTTATAGCTTCTCAAATAGTCTTCTTACCTTTTTTTTTTTTAACAGTTCTGTGCAAATGTGTGGTTAGTTCTCATTTAGTTCGATTTGTGGTACATTTCATGTGCTTTGGCACCTGCAAAATAGCTACAGTGAGCATATTTTACGTTAGGGAGGGGAGGGGGACAGGATTGCTGCTTGCTGCACATTGGTCGATGCAGAGAAGACGACACACATACGGAGTCCAAAACTAACAACACAACAGTGTTTACCTTGAGTTCTGGCAGGAAATCATTATTCAATCTGGTTTGTTTTATCAGGCAATTCCAGGGCCACACAGATGGAGCCAGCTGTATTGACATTTCTAATGATGGTACCAAGCTCTGGACGGGAGGTCTGGATAACACTGTGCGATCCTGGGACTTGAGAGAAGGGAGACAGCTACAGCAGCATGACTTCACATCCCAGGTATCTAGGTTTTGGAGTTTTTGTTGTGCAGGGGTTTCGTTTTTTGGTTTTTTAAAAGCATCTTTAAAGCACTGATTAATGCAATACTTAACTTTTATCTTATACTCGATACACTTATTAACCTTGGGATGAAGTCAAAGCATTGATAGTTGTAAAATTCTTAGTACTACAACTACCCTTATGATTCACATAAGTTGTTGGTCTAGCCTCAGTTTGCTTTCAGCCAAAACATTTACTGTGGTGCAAAATCAGTCTAGTCAATGAAGCACCCATTAGGTGATTTGTACCACCTGTTTGTAAGGTCATTTCCTTTTAAAACCCAACAATTTTCTATTAAAATAGCATTTAAAATACTGAGTGCATATATGAATCTAAACTGGCATTTTTGCCTGGGCTGGAGCGGTTAAAGCAAAGGCAGTATAAATGCCATGGAACATTCTGAGCTGACATAGGTGCCACCATGGAATTAGCACAACCTATGCACTTAATACAT
The DNA here is from genome assembly GCF_023053635.1 of Elgaria multicarinata webbii. Taxonomy (NCBI): domain Eukaryota; kingdom Metazoa; phylum Chordata; class Lepidosauria; order Squamata; family Anguidae; genus Elgaria; species Elgaria multicarinata. The sequence goes on along the minus strand of NC_086176.1, from coordinate 49,969,208 downwards.
TTCAGTGCTGCCGTTTTGTTATATATCATCATCGCATGTTTTAAAAGAGATGGAAAATAGGGCTGTGCTCCGCTCTGTTTCGGATCATAGAAGTGGGAGCGGAGCGACCTGCTTCGCCTCCACCAAAGCCGGATACGGATCGGGTCAGGGGGGCAGCGGAGCAACACAGAGTGGTTCTCTCATTTGCGGAGCACTCCGCATCTTTTCGGAGCTCCAATTGCCATTTTGGGCATCTTTTTCAATAGGATTGCATTGGGCGAAAATAAATGCCCATAACTTCTTTGTTTTTAAAGCTAGATCCCTGAAACTACTGTGCTTGATCATTTGGGGTCATTTGTGTAGATTTTCAGAATTTTTTGTCATGCAGTTTGCTTACAATTAATTTTTATTGGGTGGTTAAAAGCGGGAGGGGGGAACCTTTTTTTTCAGCATTGATAGACAGGTTCATCTCCCAATCGTGATAAGTGATCAGCCCATGTGAAGCATCCTCCAATCCCAATGTTGGAGGTGGGGGACTAAACCAGAGGCATACAGAGACACTGTTCTCCTGGTGCTCATTTTTGAAGTGTTTAACCTGAGAGGAAGATTCTTATTTAGGTTTATCTTTAAATATTCCCCAAAAATAAGGGCATGATCTGATTTCCTTCAAAATGGGGATGAATAAGGATCTATGTGGAAGCTCTCATGGTGCCTAGTTGCATGTGTGTATCTGGAAAAATGACGGAGATACATGCATTTCTGTAAATGGGGGTGAATCTTTTAAATATTCCCAAAAAATCAGGGCATGATCAGATTTCCTTCAAAATGGGCATGAATAAGGATCTATTTAGAAGCTATCATGGTGCCCATTTTGATGTTTATAACTTGAAAACTAAAAAAGTTATAGGTGTTTTACATTTTCAGTGCAAGTCTATGGGGGGGGGAAGCGGAGATCCGGATCCAGATGCACCGTGGAACGGAATAGAGGCGGATCGCCCCAAAGCGGAGCAGACCCGATCCGAAAGTTGCAGATTGGGATCCAGAGCAGATTGGGGGGTCCGTGCACAGCCCTAATGGAAAATGCCTCAGTCTATTTCTCTGTTTCCTTTCTTGCTAATTCTGCAAGAAGTGTAAACATCTCTCTCTCTCTCTCCTCTTTTTATTAAGATATTTTCCCTTGGCTATTGTCCCACTGGTGAATGGCTGGCTGTGGGAATGGAGAGCAGTAATGTGGAAGTGCTGCATGTAATTAAACCAGACAAATATCAGCTTCATCTGCATGAGAGCTGTGTGCTGTCACTCAAGTTTGCTTACTGCGGTAAGTTGGAGGAAGAGTGGCAAGAAGCCACCCACATTTCTATAAACCTGTCCCACCTGAGCTTAATGTCTTCAGGCAAGAACAAGGCATTTGAAGGCTTTCATTCCATCTTGATGTACCAACTGGAAAATAAAAGTAACAACCGCCTACCAGCTCCCCCAGGAAAGTTGTCAGAGGTTGTTCATGTCTATAATGTGGCAATACGATAAAAGCTGCGTGCCTACACAGCTGGTGGCACATAGTTTGCTTAGACTGTAAGGCTATAGCATGTTGAGTATCAAGAACTTTGAATGGTGCCCAATTGCTTGCTGAGCTTGTTATGCCTTTTTAGTTTAATCATTTATATAAGTCACATCACAAAGGTGGATTTGTCCTGGAACAGGAGAGTCTGGGGATGCCCTGGGGCTGATTTCAGGCACTCTATGTTGGTTAACCATGCAGCAAATGCTTGTCAAAATGAGAAGTTGTTGAATGGTGTAGGCAGTTGTATTGATTTTCCTACAGAATGATCTTTGACAATATTTCACACCCTCTCCTCCCAGTAATCTCCAAACGTATTGAGCATATCCAGGGAGTAATTTAGCCACATGATAAAATCTTCCTTAGATACAAGGCAATATGAACAATATGTAAATCTGCATGATGGTGTAGGATGCCTTACTGTGTTCTCATTGATGGTCTTATTTCAGGCAAATGGTTTGTAAGTACTGGAAAAGACAACCTCTTAAATGCGTGGCGGACCCCATATGGTGCCAGTATATTCCAGGTAAGACTTTCCTCATGGAAAGGATTTGGAGATTTGGGCTGGTGGTAGTGGTGGAGATGTGAAGAAACAAAGACTTATTATATTACTACTCTCACTCATATGTGTATCCCACACTTTCACCAAGGAGCTCAGGGCAGCAAACTGGGATTATCCCATTCTATTCTCAGAAAATGTTGTTCCACACTGTCTCCATTATATCTTAATTTAAGTGGACAAAGAACATTGAATGTTGTGGGAAAGTGTAAACAAGGGTTTTCTCACACACGTATATTGTAGCTGTGTTCTTTCTCTTCTAGTCCAAAGAGTCGTCTTCTGTGCTTAGCTGTGATATCTCCGTTGATGATAAATACATAGTTACCGGCTCTGGAGACAAGAAAGCTACTGTCTATGAAGTTATCTACTGACAAATTATGTTGAAAACGTAAAGTGTTGAACTGGGCCAAACTTAATTTGTAGACTTAGAAAGACTTTTGCCTTTTTTTAATTAAAAGAATAAAAAAGGAAGAACTTGGTTTCAACACCTTCATATGATGCTATTCCACACATATTAAAACAGAAGGCAACTTTTTTTTGGCATCCAGCTACTGGACCAATGTGAAGCAAGAAGGCAAGATGGAATAATGTAGCATAGTTTTGATGGATTTTAAAAGCAGAGTCTGCTGAAGATTGTTGCAGCCTTTTGGATTTCCCCCTTTTTGACCTCATAAAAATCATGCTCATTGCTTGAATATGTTGGATTATGTTTGAATACCTGCAATTCCACGTGCATTCTGTCTTGTGTAGAACAGTGGTATCTTGGATAAACTTGTTTCCTGTTTTTGCCTCTTGGGATATGGGTTTTTGTATTATTATTTTTGAAGATCAAACATTTGTACAAATTGTAAATATATTTGGTTTATTACAGTAAAGGCTTTAGTATCAACAAATGGTCTCTTTTTCCCCCACAACACAGTCTTTTTTAAAAAATCCTTTTGTAATTTGAAGTTTTAATAAGCTAGAGGAACTGTGAAGCAGTTGTAGGTTTTTATATGCTGAGCATATATCAAGCTTATTTTATTAGATAGTTTCCTGAAAACATTTTGCATTCAGAATTCACATTTGTACTACAGAAAGTTGAAAATCAAGCACTTCTTACATTTAGGGAAAATGTAAATGTGAATTTTGAAGAGAAATTTATACAGAAGCATCTGCAAATGGGTGTTTAATGAGTGAAATGTATGACATACCTATGGTTGCTTCTCATGCTGTATCAGAAAACAGGACCTGTCTTCTGTATTGCTCCTTTTGAACAATCCCGTCATTACATGGGGACTACATTGCTGCAAGGCTAACAGTGCTTTCAAGGAAAGAGTTAGGGTCAAAGGTTTCAAGAAGAATATAGGTACAATATTAGAGTAGCCTGTTCTATATTTCATACAGGTAGTATATTCGGTTCATAGGTTAACAATATTTGAATGTGAAGAAACCCTTTAAGGCTTCATTTGTTTGTTTTAAATATTTTCCTCTTTCTGATTTTTTTTGTTCAAAAGTGACCAACTTATCTATATTGATACAGAAAAATGTCACCTGGAAGCCAAAACAACAGGTTGAGAGTAACATTGGCTGAACTACAGACAAAGCTTCCCATTTGGGCACAAATTTCATTCCTGGCATGTAGTGCCTGAAGAGACATTTGTTTTCTTTTTCAATTTACATACTCATTCTACTGAGTCCATTTTATAGCAGTAGGGAATGGAAATAGCCCGAATATATATAACTTTGCATTTGGAATGTAAAATGTTAACTATTCTTGATGCCTGGTTTAATTAATCTTTAAAATTAATACTGTAATCAATCTATATGTATAGATATGTATCAGATGTGCATCTATACAAAAATGGGTGACTGATCCTTTTCATGTGCACATGATGAACTGCTTCTGAGGAATAAGGCTCCAACTTTATACTTTTTTAAAACAATAATTCAGAATTCTTGTCCAATATCAAGCATAGAGTACATCAAACTGCTTAATACATTGGGACAGGGATTCTCCCCACCCCCTATCCACCCATGAACCTACTGTTCTTGAAGTTGATGTGGGACTGTAATAATTTCTTTGCTTTTCAGGACATTTTTTGCAAACCAATATATTTAAAGGCTCAGAAAAGAGTCAATGGCTTGTGTTTTGTTAATGTGATGGTTCTGGCTCTCTGGCTAACCAAAAATGGATGTGTGCATTCATACTCAACCCTATTTTCCTTCCAGAAATCAGGAACTGATACAACATGGTGAATGACATCCACTGCTCTGTTTAGACAGCTTAAGTAAACATATACAGTGTTCAGTTTGCATATTTTATTTCAGTTGCAGAATTGGGAGTTTCTACTTGTGGATTCCTAAATGATCACAGAATTCCAGACATTCTTACTCTTATTTTTCAGCAGCATTTTATTTCGATGGATTGTTCCCCTAGAAAGATACTGTTCCAAGGCTTAGTATAATATGAAGCAACATGGCTATCAATCTTTTGTAACCTACGCTGTAGGAGCATCTATTAGGACTCTTCTGTCTATCAGCTTCTGAGATAAGCTTGTGTGCATGCGCTCTGACCCTCCTGAAGTAGATGTACAGCAACCAGTAATAGTTGGCTCCAGGTGGTCAATTCTCCTCTGTAATTTTCAGTTTAGGTCTCAAACTTTCCCCCTTTTTCCTTGCAGTGTAAAGGCTGCTGTGTTTTGCATCTAGGGTATGTGTATGTTGGTTACCTGGTTCCAGGTGCAAGCTAATTCAAATGCTAGTCTTGGCCTATAAAGCCATGAATGGCCTGTGACCAGAGTGTATCCAGAAAGTCTTTCCACTATATAAACTTGCCCAGGCACAGTGATCCACTTTGCACAATGTTCTACTGTCTGATGTACAGCAGGCAGGGACAAGAGAGCAGGCCGTCTTTGTTGCTGATGCCCAGAGCTTGGAAAAGGATCTTATAAAAGGTCTGAGGGGCTCTATCGCTGCTCATCTGTTGGAAGGCAGGAAAGACTGTTTTCTTTCAGCAGGCTTTTTCTAGATGATGCTTTCAATTTGCTGCTGTTTCTGACCTTTTGGTGGTGTTTAGTTTTCATTGATGTGATTTTATTGTCTCGTTAGTATATTTTCTTGATTAGCTATAAAAAGCTGGGGTAGAGATACTGGAAATAAATAAATTATCAGCCATGATACAGAGTTACGTGCACAGTGCAATCAGCTGTTAGTGCACTCATCTGGGAAGCATCAGCCACCTGTAAGCAAAAATGTGCTTAACGTACATTCTCCTCTCCCATGATCAGCGTAGACCAAGAGTAGGCAACATGCTGCCCTCCAGATGTTTTGGAGTACAGCTCCCATAATCACTGACCATTGGCCCTGCTGGCTGGAGCTAACAGAAGTTGTAGTCCAAAATATCTGAAGGACACCAGTTTGCCTTCTCCTGGTGTGTAGACCATTGGATGACAGCTATGCAGGCATGGTTATTCAGCAATGGGTACCATTCACGCAGCCTTGGTGTATGGTTGTGGTGATTCAACATTAGGAACTGCAGGTATCCCACCCATAGGCTTGTGCAATTCTGTCTTCATTTGGGGAATACATATGCACAAGCTTGCTTGCACATGCACATTGCCCTTGCTAGATAGGGGTATAATCCTCCTTATTTCTACATTTTTTTGTCAAGATGACAAATTGTGTCACAATATAATGACTGAATTAATTACTTATTTGAGCTTTCAGTGCACTCTTGGGGCCAGTTCACGCTAGATGGATTACGTAAACCGAAGTTGCTCCCTTATAGGAAACTATGTGACTTAACATATGAAGATGAACACAAGCTTGCTCATTTTGTGGTATGTAAACTTTATCTTGAACAAAGCAGTCCTTACAGACATGTAGGCCGAAGATGGGGGCTTTGCAACTGAAAGTAATAAGCCCCTGTACTCATTCAAGGATTGCGCTTAATGACAAGAGCAAAAAAAATTAGCAAACAGCCTGAGAAGGTCACAGTGGGAAGTTAACCCATAACATGGAAAACTACAAAATCACTTGTTACATCCCAGGGAGTAGGCTTAATTTGTTTAAAATCAAATCCATCTGTTCATTTCACACGCTTTGTTCCACTTCCTTGCGGCAACCCACAGCGGAGCACTCCGTTACTTTAAAAATTGGCTGCAATTATGATAAGCTAATAACTCTTATTTTGTGGTTAACTGCATCGAGATATTTTGGATCGCTTCCAAGCTTCCCCTTAATTTTTCTGAATTATCCAAATCATCTATTGGCCCAAGTATTCACTGCAAAACTAGGTTTAAAATTAATTCACTATTTTAATATTTATAAATTCTATATTAATGCTGTCATTCAATTACTTGCTCCTAATGAATCAGCCATGTATTTCCGCTTAATATGACAGTAACCTTAATGTCAGATTGGTATTTGCAAATGTACTGCATGTATTATTGAAGAAATTGCACATTAAGATTTTACTTGTTCATTTCAAATGCATATTTCTCTCTAATGTCACTCGCTTCTATCCAAGAAAAGTTAGCCACTGCCAATGCACTGCCGGGGTGTGCAATCAGAAGAGATGTTAGCCAGGTTCAAACTAAGTGTATTAGCGTGCAGTGTGTCCTTTTTTACTCAGAAGTAGTTGCTGAGGACCCACTCCTGTTCTGGATTGGGAACCCTATGTCTGCATTGCCAAAAGGAGTCATCCATTTCAATGGATCCCTCTTTGGGAGTGGAAATTCCGGTGAATTGAATTGGAACTACCACAGCAGCCAAAGGGTTAATGCCTTCTGTCCTCCACAGATGCACACACACAAATTCCAGTCCAGACCATATCCTCTGCCTTTACCTTTGAGTAAGGAAAAATAACAGACATGGCTTTATTCTATGTATTAAAAGAAATATTTAATTTGTCTCTTAGTTGCCCAGATTCCAAAACCCATCCGACCACCACAACCAGACTGAAAGGACTTTCCTTCGTTCTAATTGAATAGGCAGTTTCATGCATCTATGCAAAAGGAGGGTATGCAACAAAGTTGTTTCTTCTATTAAAGTGAATGGAGAAACCTGCTACATAGAGGGTGCTTGTAGACAACGGGGTACAACAGAGCTCTGGATCATAAGTGTGCAGTTGAACCCCTTGTACCTTGAAAGAACATACGAGAGGGTCAGGATCTGCAGTCTCAGACCCACACCATCAACGCACATGCCCTCTGCCAGCTGTGCATTCTACAGCCATGTCTGGGGTCTTCTGTGTGTACAGATGTCTGCTCGTAGATCTCTATGCAAGAGGGATCCTAATTGGCCCAAAATTGCTCATCACATTGAGCTTTATGCATGTACATCTGTATGTACATAAGGTTCTTTCTCACTGGCTGAATGGGCAGCTGGTTAATGTGGGTGGGTGGGGTGGAACTACTTGGCACAGCCCTGCAGCTCCCTCATGTGTTGGGTGAATATGGTGGTGGCTGTGGGTACTCTGACCCATAGTCTTGCCTACATAGGATTTTCAATTAAACCGCAACACAAAATGATTGTGTTGCTGTTATAAGTGTTGTTCCAGAGCTTGCCGATTCGAAGTTTTTTAAACTGCAGGTGAACCAAATTGAAAATTACTCCAGGTGTACATTTCCATCATCCATGATCATTTCACTTCAGTTTAGCTTCCGAGTCAGGATTCCTATAAACCTCCTTGCAGTTACTTGGCTTCCCCCGCACACCATTTTCGAAGAAGAAGAAGAAGAAGAAGAAGTAGTTACATTTAGAATAGTAGTTATATATTGCCTCTTATTGGTGTGTGAATACTAACGTTTCCATGCTTTCAAAGAGCAAGACTTTATTAAAAATACCAAATATGAAACTGGATATTAAGAGCCATGCAGTTTAAAATTGAAGCAGTGGAATGAAAACCCATTTTGACACTTCCACAGTAACTTTACATTTTTCATTAGTGAAGTAATTAAGCTCCTTAAGATTGAATTTATGGTACAATTTTATATTTTCTCTCCGACTGGAAAACGTTCACTGAAAATTCTTATTTTTAGAGTGTGTCTTTGTACATGGAGTCTTTAAAAGTTTGGCATTTACCATTAAACTCCAGTAAAATTGTTCCCTCCAACCTACCCCCAACCCCCGTGGTTACAACTCCCTGGGGTGACTTGCCACCTCTCCTGAAAACAGATACCAAAGTCAAACGCAACTGTGATATTGCGACGCAAGTCTCTGCATTTCCCTATTTTGAATCTGAACAATGTCTAGGAAGCTGTTTGAAAGGCAGTTAAACCACTAATCGTATGCAATCTATTTTGTAACTGTGGGTGATATGTGGTGATAGGAAATTCAGATGGAAGAAGAATATGAAATTCAGATAGCAGCTTGAGTGATTTGGTGTTAGCATGGGGCCCAATAACACTACAAAGCTATAAACTCTGTCGATCTAGATTGCCCAGTTAGGTGGCAGAGATGCAATTTGTCTTTTCTGAAGCCGCCTGCTGCTTGCTAGCTCCATCTCCTGTCACAGCCTATTAGCTCCCCGAGAAAATTGGTGGGAAATTGCCTGCAGATTGTAGGAAATTGCATCTCCAGGCCCTGGAAAAAATGTAGGATAGCACAACACTGACCCTCCCAGAGCAGCTATTAATACAGCAAAAGCTGACCTTTGGCTTGGTGTGAAACGGCTTTGCTATTTACTGAATAAAGGCTGTATTATGTGTGGTTGCAGGAAGGTACAAATTATTATCCTAGCTAGGCTGGTAGCCATCCTGCTTTGGAAAGCTTTTACGTGTTAGAGATAGAGACTTTGCCTTGTATCTTGGAAATAGCAGAGGCACGTTGTTTGGGAGACTTGAGCATAAAACGTCTTGAAAGGATCGTGAAAAGTATCCTTGTGCTTTCGTTACATTTTTAAAATATAAATTCGTAAACAGCTTGGCATCACCACTGCCAAGAAATTGTCACCCCTCTTCTCTCCATCCTGTCATGATCTGTATGATAAAATGAAAACATTTTTGTTGTAATCTGTGTCCAGAGCACTGTTGACTGATTGAAAGAGTTAGAACCAAGCCTCACCTGGAAATAAACTCCATTGAATTAAAGAGGACTTGCTTCTGAGTAGACATATAGAATTGCAATGAGACTATTCAGGATCCTCTCTGGGTCTTACCTCATAACTTTTGATAACAAATGTATACTTTCCTACGCATCTTATTTCCACAGACCTATAATACCTGTCTGCAAATTTCCTGCCTGTGTAAAGCCTCCAGATAGCTTAAGATACACCAGACTTTTACACCAGATAGCTTATCTTAAGTATGCCTCCATTCCCCACACCTTGAAACTTATATGACAATATTCAGATTGGGCTAGATTTGGGAGAAGACACATCTCTCAAGTCCAGTGACATACAGAATGTGGAATTTCACATCTCGAACTTCTACTCCTACTAATTCCTCCAATTAGCTGGCTAGCTATTGCCCAGATTCCAGTGGAGAGATAGAGGGATTGATTACACTTTTATCCTGCCATCCGTCTTTCAAGGAGCTCAAGCAGTGCCCAAGCATAATTTCTCTGGCCCAGTACAAACTTGTAACACCACCATCCGCACCCAGGCCTGGTCTGTTTTGAAAAATGGAGAATTGATTTGGTATTCTTAAGCTTCTTAGTTTAAGCTCCTTACATTTCTTTCTACCTAACCTGTTTTTATAGCCAGAGATGGCAGTATGGCATGTAGGCATATTAATTATACACTGTCCTGTAGAAAATTCTTGCGATCTTAGATTCTTGAGATCTAGAGTGACTTTATTTATGCACTGTAGATTTCAAGTCACTTACATATGTTCTGGAGTCTATTGGCAGCACCGGCCCTCACTGTCCATGGGATCTCAATGTCCCTGATTATGATGATGCTTGTCTACTGCTGCCAGTCAGCTGGCAAGCCAATCGAAGCTTCTGAAACCTCCTAAGGCTGCCCTGTGTCCAGTCTTGATATTAGCAAGACATATATCACTGGGATGAAGTCCAGCCTCCCCAGAAATGGGTGCAGCAATTGGCATTCCAGCCTAAGCTGGGCAAAGGTTCCCTTGGGCGCTATCTGATCATCAGTCTCAAGAAAAAGATCCTCAAATGTAAACCTTACCTTTCAAGGGAATAGTTGCACCTGCTATCCTGTCAAGAACTCTTCCCCCAAAGAAAGAAGGAGAGAGGGCGGGGGAGGCCTTTGGGCATCTTCAGATGAAAAAAATGAGGCATTGTATTAAGTGTTTTTCTGCAATTGGTGTAGTGGTACAATCCTCTTGAATTGTTAATTTGTGTGTGTGGGGGGGCATGGCATGATTTTAGTTGTGTACTCATGCTTTATTGATATGGCTTTTTAAAAAGCGGTTCTTTTCTCATGTAAAACCAAATCACTGAGTAACTTGCATTGTACCATAGCAGAAAAGTGAAATTGAAATACTCCCCGCCTGCCCACCCGCCAGCATTTTTCCACTATCTATGAGAACAGGTAAGCCAGTCTGGTTCTCATCAACCTGTTCATAATTGAAAGATCTTTGGGAGCAGGTGCTAATTATTGTGCTGACTTAGAATGGCTGTAAAAGTAACAAGATTGCAATCCTACATTCAATGACCTTGAGGTAAGTCTCGTTGAGCTCAGTGAGATGTAGTGGCTCAGTAGAAGAACATCTGCTTTGCATGCAGAAGGTCCCAGGTTTGATCTCCAGGTAGGGCAGGAAAAACTCCCGACTGAAACCCTGGGAAGACCCTGCCAATCAGTAGTGACAGTACAGGGCAAGATGGACCAATGTATAAGGCAGCTTCTTATGTACACCTGAGTAGACAAACACAGGATTGCATTGTAAGTAGCTGAGAATTCCAAGGGGTTCAACTTAACAAGGTCCTGAGCAAGTGAAACCCCTTTGAAATTGATTTCATTATTGCGCTTGTATGAGCAACAAGTAATTAAAGGCTGAAATAGATTTCACTTTAAAAGTTAGTCATATTTTGTTTGTCACAGGTGCATTCTTGTGAGGGGAAAAGCCTGAATATTTTTGCATGGTGCATATTTTAGTGTTGAAATGGGCATGTGACTGTCTCCCTCTGCCATGAAGAAAATAGTTTTCAGCTCTTTTGTTTCTGCAGTGTACTACAGTCTGTGTTTATAACGAGTGTTTCACACTGTGCTACTACATTAAAGTCCTGAGGTTTATCCATAGCAATTTCCCACGTTCTTGGTGCAAAGCCTTGAGAAGATGCCTCAAGCAAGACATGCAATCAAAAATAGAACATGCCAGTTATTGACTGTGTCTCCAGCTCCTGGGGGTGGTGGGGGGAGAGAGCTTACTGCTACACCAGTCTGAAGAAACCCATGTTATGAAAAGCAAAATGAAAGAAAGCAGAAATTAAAGACAGGAGCTCTGTCTGGGCCTCCCATAGAGCGCTCTCTCTCTCTCTCTCTCTCTCTCTCTCTCTTTCATAAAATTTAGAGTCCTTGTCACTCTGCCTGCCCCAATTCTTTTTCTTCCACCAGAAACTCTTGGGCAATGATCCAGAAAGCCTTTGCTGTATGCAGAAACAGGTCTCTTCATATGGCATGGTTGTTTCTCACACATGACTGCCTCTGGGCAATCTGTTCCATATGTGGAAGCCTTCCGTTCACACCGGTGTGCACAAAGGTTGCGCCTGGCATGCATGGAGTGCTGTTCTTCTGCTCACAGCCCTCTAGGCCGCAGCCTGGGACTTCTCGTGGATGGAAATAAAACCTAGAGCCATTTTCTTAACTCTGTGTATTGAGTTTTGTTCCAAGGGCTATAGCTCAATGGGAAGGCCCTTAGCTTAGTGACAGAGCACCTGCTTTGCATGCAGAAGGTCTGAGGTTCAGTCCCCAGCAGCTCCAGGTAGGACTAGAAAATCTGCTACCTGAAACGCTACTGCCAATCACTTTTGATAACACCGATCTAAATAGAGCAGTGGTCTGACTCAATATAAGGCAGCATGCAATGTTCTTTCGTATATCATGTGGGTTCATTCAGAGAGCCATGATTGGATTTACTTCCTTGTTGCTTGTGCATTCTATGCCTCTGCCATATTGGCCTTCTGCATTAATGTGTGAAATTGTCCTTATCTCTGGATGAAGAGGCAAAGTTCTAAATTGATGTAGGGGCAACCAATTTTTCACCACACTTCACTCCTTAAATTAGTGCTGGAACCCTCAGTTCTATACCCAGATCAATTACTGGAAAACTATCATATACATCAGATAATGACAAATAAATGGAAATCCCAACTGAAGTTTAGTAACCAAATGTTCTAAATCTAACCTAATGGATCTGTTAGGGTTTACTTAAGTAAAGGAGAGCTCTTTCCTGATGAGGCTGCTTTTGCATATTATGAATGAATCATCGCTAACATGCTTTCATTTGTCCCATTTTGATTTCTAATTGGCTCCTTCTCCTGGTGCTCAATGCAACAATTGCATACAATACAGTAAGGTGAAGTGTCTTTAGCCTTCTTTTGCTACATTGGCGTTCAGTTCTTCTGTGGTGTAGCTCCAAGCAACATTTTATTTTCACAATCCTCCCTGAGGGACGTTTAGCTGTGTGAATGTGTGATGTATCCAAGGAAGGCCATCCAATCTGCTTCATCAAGGGTAACGGGATGTCCTGCTTGACAGAGGTCAGGCCTCTATTTGAAGGACTGTCAGGGGACAGTCTGCTAATTGAAGGCATCCTCTATAAGAAGAGCTGTCCAGGTCAAGTCTGATTTAAAGCCAAGAACCCTAAAAAGGGAGAGCAGGAGATGTGAAGTTGCCTGTCAAGAGATTGCCCCTGGACAGCAGACAGAACAGCCATGCAGGTCTTTATGGTGTGATGAATATTATTTCTATTTAAATTGTGTGTGTATACATATTCATACACCTATTCAAATATTATACACATCTATCTCCTATTTGGTCATCTTTTTTGGGTGACGAATCTCCTCTTTTGGGGGTGGGGGAGATATGTAAGTGGCCACACTAGCTTCGTAGCTGAACATGAACCTGGATTTCCCAACTCCATGCCTATTTTAGCTACTACTCCACGAGGATGCAAACTGTAAATACAACTAAAATCCACAATAAACTCTTACTACTGATTGCCTTTCAGAAATGGCTGATTTTGGTAAGGCTGGATGATAACCACAAGACTGCTTCTCTGTACGTTCACTGTGCTTACAGTAGAGGTGGGGAATCTGTGGGTCTCTAGATGTTGTTGGATTACAACTCCCATCACTGCTGACCATTGGCCATGTCAGTTGGAGATGATGGGAACTGGAGTTTAGCAACGTCTTGAGGATCACACATTCCCAAGCTCTAGCCTATAGCACGCATGGAAGACACACAGATATAGAATCAATGTTAGCTGATTAATGGACCACCACGAGACTGTGGTGGTCCATTAAAGCTAAGACATTTAGCTTCCAAGTTATTTAGGACTGTATATGCAGCATATTCATATGCAAAAGTTGATGCCTGTGTTCTCGGTGCTGCTTCTTAGATGCAGAAATTACTTTTATAAGTATTCATATGAGGGAGAAACATGCTGGCACAGCAACTTCAGTGAAGATCTCTGTGCTAGCAGTTGAATGGAGCCTCCAAAGGAGAAAGATTAAGGAGGCAATGTTTATTGATAAGCTGAAACCTGACATCAATGTAAAGGATGAGATGAAACAAGCCATGGTGTTTATTAATGTGGCTTGATTGACTGATGAATACAGGTGCTGGTTGTTCATCCCTATTCCCTCATTGGCCTGTTCCTAATTGGTTTTGGCTCAGGTTATAAATGGTATTGTATCATACTGTTATTTTTGACTGAAGCTGGTATTTTACACCAAAATGTTTCACATTTTAAAATATGTTTATATATGTGTGTGTTTACATCTATAAATTTATCAACTTTTATAAATCTATAAATTTATCAAATTTTAAATGTTAATCTTTTAAATCTATAAATTTAACAACTTTTAAATGTTTATATGTATAAATTTATCAATTTCATATATTTATAAACTAGACGGGTACTAGTGGCCATTTGTTTTACAATTATTTCAATTTTGTCTAACCTGGTTGAACCACAGAAGAAAACATCCCTGTTCCAAAGTAGGTTTTTTGCTCTTTCCTTCTGTGTAACTGAGGATGTATAGAAACATGTGACTGGTACCAGAAAGTTTAAAATACAGCTTAAGAGGAAATACGGCACATCATCTTGTTTGTAGACACAGCTGAACAAACTGCTCCAAGAGCGTCAAGGGCCACTACAATGTAAACAGAAAGAAGCAGTGACCTACAGCGTATGCTGGAGACACAATAAATACATTCTCCATGCTGCTGCTTGCATTCTGCTGAATCAGATCTCCATAAAGCACCATAGGGATTTCTGGTATAACCCAACCCCCCATCCACAAATCAATCTAATTTTCTGTATTTACACTTTCCCCAATTGTGTATGAAATGTTTCACCTGGAGCTGTCAAAATGGTATCTGTTATCAGTTATGCTGCTGACAGAGCATTCATGAAGGGTAGCCATTTGAGCAAGTACAGCTGAGTTCTGGAAGATGGCATAGATCACTACTGAGCGAGTCTCATTCACTTTTCAGCTGAATCTGCACCTCAACTTATAAAAGACTTCATGAAACATTTTATTATGTTCTTGCACTTTGCTCTAACATTATAAGTGATAAGCACTTATACAAAAGTGATGTTTATGATGGTTTGTTACACCTACCCATGCTATCAATTTTCCTGATCCTTATCAGTTTGGCTTATGACCTAGGCTGCGATTGGGGTTGGGCATGGAATTGAGAAATTCACCTAAAGACCACAGTCCACAGCATCTTTCATTACTACTATTGTTGTTGTTGTTGTTGTTGTTATTATTATTATTTCTTACCATTTTGATTGAGGCGGGGAACAACAGTAAATATAAAATACATAAAACTGAATTAAGAACATAATATACATTGTTAAAACATCCTAAAACATCCTAAAAGCCTAGGACAACTCTTGAGTAGCTCACCTTGATCTTCTCTCAGATGGCTCTCAGGGATTAATCGTAGCAGTACCGCAAGTATTCAAGCAGTTGTCTCTAAAACGCTTTACAGAAAGGAAAAGAAAGGAGGTGGGCCTTGATCCTGTGAGCTGCCACTTCCTCCTGCCTCAAAAGTGGTGCAGGGAGAGGAAGAGGCTGCAGTGCAGCAGGCATTCCTAAGACCTTTGCCGGAGATTGGGCAAGATTGGGACCTTGGACTTACAGGATTTAGAATCCTTGGCAGGAAATGGATGCAACTATGCAGGCCATTGCCACCAAGGAGAAAGCCCTCTGGGAAGGATGGATTCTGGGACTTGGAGTCCTAATCCCAACCTAGAGCTTGTAAAGATGCCCTGCCAGGGTGCTGGCATTGTCTATCATGGCCTTGCCTTGCTCCAATGGTAAGAGAGAGTCAGGCACCTTGAAGCACTTGCCTCTGATTGGAATGCTTGAAAAGGCTTGGTCCCTTTTGGGGGGTGACTTGTGGGATGTTCATGCACCCCTGAAATATCCTGTCCCTGCTCCTATTCAACATATCTAGCCACTTCATCCATTAATCACCTGAAGGGGGTCCACGTGTAGAGAGGGGCAGCGGATTATCATTACTGCTGCCCTTGAGGTTTCATGGCTTCCTTGCCCTACCACCTTTCATGCAAATATTGAGTGTGGCTGTCTGCTGTGGTAAAGCTGATGCACGTAAGCTTTTCTAGGAGCTGGGATTCTGTACAATCAGAGTTCCAGCTCCCTGGAGGCCTAGGCATACATTTCTCCTACAGACATCCCTGCTCCATGTGCAGACATCTGGTGGTGAAGTGAGGCAAGGACAGGGCCAAGGATAGGCATGCAGAGGGCCCACAGCCCAGCAAGGGCTCCTAGACCATTGCAACCTACTTGATCACCTGCTGTGGCCCAGACAATGGTGGTGCTTTTTGCTTATTGGTTCTCCGCTTGGCAAGCAAGCATGTGATAGAAATGATGAGGAAAAGGATGAGGAGCGATAAGCAGCTGGCGGCAATGGTTACAAGATAGTCTTAAGAACAGAAGAAGTGCCATGCTGGATCAGGCCAAGGGTCCATCTAGTCCAGCACTCTGTTCACACAGTGGCCAACCAGCCATCGGCCAGGGATGAACAAGCAGGACATGGTGCAACAGCATCTTCCCACCCATGTTCTCCAGCAAATGGTGCACACAGACTTGCTGCCTAGTAGCTATTGATAGCCTTCGCCTCCAGGACTTTATCCAACCCCCTTTTAAAGCCATCCAAATTGGTGGCCATCACTACACCTTGTGGTAGTGAGTTCCATAATTTAACTATGCGCTGTGTGAAGAACTGCTTCCTTTTATTTGTTCTTGATCTCCCACCAATCAGCTTCATAGGATAACTCCAGGTTCTAGTATTTTGAGAGAGGGAGAAAAATGTCTCCCTATCCATATTCTTCACACCATGCATAATTTTGTACACCTCTATCATGTCTCCCTTTAGCCTCCTTTTTTCCAAGCTAAACAATCCCAGTTGATGTAACCTTCCCTCATAGGGGAGATGCTCCAGCCCCTTAAATCGTTTTAGTTGCCCTTTTCTGCACTCTTTCTAGCTCTATAATATCCTTTTTTAGGTGTGGTGACCAGAACTGTACACAGTATTCTAAGTGTGGTCGCACTATAGATTTGTATAAAGGCGGTATGATACTGGCAGTTTTATTCTCAATTCCTTTTCTTATAACGCCTAACATGGAGTTTGCCTACTTTACAGCGGCCGCACATTGGGTGGACATTTTCACTGAGCTGTCCACCACAATCCCAAGATCTCTTTCTTGTTTGGTCACTCAGATCCCATTAGTCTTCCTGATGCCAAGATGCCAATTGAGGGCACCTTGCCAAGGCTCCTCAAAAATCTGGAGTCACACAGCCTCCTTTGGACATTCCTATAAAGCCAGCATATAAGATTTAGCATTGATATATTCTTCCTTTTGTCTACATAAAACAGCCTTCTCCAACCTAATGTCTTTCAGAAGTGTTGGACTGCAACTCCTATGCCAGCCATGAATGATGGGAGTTGCAGTCCAGCACATCTGGAGGGCACCAGATTGGGGAAGGCTGATTTAGATGATGGTGTGTGTGTGCGTTGTTTTGTTTTTGTGCAGCTGAGGAGACATACAGAAATTTCAATTTATAAAGAGTAATGAAATATTCATTTGGTCCCCACTGTCCCTGTCAAATCTACTTGCTTTATATCTCTAAGCAGGGAGAATATATGTACAGCCTGGAGATCCATGGTGGTTACCATTTAATTCTCTATTTCTGTGCTAGGCATTAGGAAGTGTTCAAAAGGGGGCTATCTGAGGTTACTGCTGTGTTAAATGTGATGGTCCTAAATATACATGGAAGTTCTGGATGACTGACAGCAGCAAAATACCTTGCAGTCTGCCAAAATCTAACACATATGGTCACATTTTATGTGCGATTCCAAGTGCAAATGGTCTCCAGTGAATTCATTAGAGCCACATTATGGCTTTTTTCCCTAGCATAACTTTAGTGTGTAGGTTAAATTTTTGAGTGTCAACCCATATCCTTTATAACAAAAATCAGATGTTTAAGATTAAGCAGTTCAAAGTCAGCAACTCATTTTAAAAATTTAGTTTATCTTTTGTAAATTAAATCCAGGCCTGAACACTTACATTATGGGAAACATGGTGCCAGGCCCTCATGCACCTTTTCGTTACAAAATAATAATGTATAATGGGCGCGATAAGGCTATTGACAGGGATAATTACAGTCAAGACTGGTATGAGAATAACATGATAATTTCCAAGCTGAGTAGTACCTTTCCATAGGAATCAAATAAGAATCCATTTAACCATGGCATTTATGCCAATACCATCAGGGCACTTCATCAGTATCAAGGGACTGAAAGGGACTTGAAAGATATGCAATTTATAGAATGAACCCTGATTGGCTGGGATCACCCATGTGATCAGTGTATTGAGTGTTGCCTTCACTCTAAAAGCTCTGTCCAATGAGTGTTTTATTGCATGATCATTACTGGGCACTCACAGAGTTTCCTCAAGTCCCTCACATGTCGTCTGCCTCCCGCCCCTTCTGGCCTTCCTTACATGACAAAAAATAAAGCCCTCATTAAGTCCAATTTTTTTAAAACTCAGAATTGTTGCTCTTTCCTGCTGTGTGCAAGAGAAGCAGCGCCATTCAAACAGTGGACTCAATGGGCCTCAAGCTCGTTCTGTACTTCCTCTTTTGAAAGAGGAAGTAACTGAGGAACAAAAACACAGGCGGAGAAGCAAAGGTAGGGAGCGTGTTAACCCCCGGTGTGATGGAGCTTTAAATGGTCCTCATTTGCTTTGAGTGATGTAAATAGATAACTTTGTAATAGCATAACATCACATCCAGTATGTGGTCCCTGATTGCATGGGATCATTAGATTTTTTTTTAAAAAAAACTGGTGCATAAAGAGTAGTACTGCAGGCACCAGCCAGCTGGTGGTCCAGAGAGCCTCATGACTTTGGAGGGGACACCAGGCTGCTGCCTCAGGAAAGGGGGAGCTACAAAGGCATTGTGTGCATGCAAAGCACCATGTGCAATGCTTTGGACAGAGGTGAGAGCAACAATGCTACATCATGGTGTAGTGTTGTTCCTTGGGACATTCTTTGGAGGAAAACATGACTGCCTTCATTGTGGTATGCCATGATTCTACTGAAGTGCAGAATGTAGCAGTGGGAGCAGAATCTAGATTTTCATTTTAAAAAATAAATAAATCCAAGTTTCTGAACCTTATGGCTGAAAAGATATGCTAGAATAAGTGGGCAGTGTCTGGTGAAATCTCTGAAGGCTGAAAACATGCTGAGCATGATTTCTAATACTTGATGCAGCCCCTCCCCCTGCACCCTTTTCCATGATTAGAGAAACATAATAAATCATGCAAAATAAAACTATGCAACTATGCTGTTTTTGCATAATTTATTCAGCTTGTGGAACCTGGCTATTCTGAATTCACAACTTCGATTTTTTAATTTTTTTTACCAGTGCAAAAATACGCATGCCTTGCTCTAAAGAACTAAGAGCAGAGAGCTGCTGTGTGAATATCTCCAGAGCCTGTAAACCTGTGTGGAGTTATGCATACTTCAATCCCATTTTTTTAAAAAATGGTTCAAATTATGTGTTGATAGTCAAGGAAGAGTGGTAGTCCTTTATTGAGATTGCCAAGTTTCACTGGCAGCAATTTCTGAGGTATACTGTTTGTGTAGTATGAGGGTTGGCCTTCCTACTGGTTGGCCTTGTGAGCTGTGGTATTCTTCATTTAGATCATAAAGCAAGGTGACAAACCCCAAGTGAGACTGGGCAGGGAAAGTGTAATTCAACAAATACAGATTGTCTGCCCTGGCCTCTGACTCTCTAAGTGTTGTTTTGACAGCAAACAGACAGAGACCCAAAACAGAGTTCAGCCCCACACAGAAAATCATGCGGTCAGCATCTCAGTGAAAGATGGAACAATGAGTGGAGGCAAAGATCAAGAGATAAGAGGAACTAATCACAGGCGGTGTGAGGTGTTGAGGGAAACCTAGGAGTCTACCTGTTTTTCCACATCAGATGCAGAGATGAAAGATAGGTGTGTGTTGTATAGAATTTGGAATCTGATCTTGAAAGATCCCCACAGGTCAGATAAACTGACCAGGAGACTCAAAGCACACATTGACCTGGTTCACATGATGCGACAGTCTGTCAAGGGTTAATTTACCCTTGAGGAGCTGCAGCACGTGCCAGCTGCCATTATTTAATAGATTTATATACCACTGAACATATTTAAAAATACCTCCATTTGAGAGTTAAACAACCCTCATATAACCCTACAACAGACAGTGGGCTTGTGGTGGTTAGCCCCTGCCAGCTGGGTTCACTTTACATGACAACACCCAGGTGGGGGTTGCACATTCATAATAGCAGTCGGCTTGCGTCACAGCTCCTCAAGGACAAATTGAACCTTAAAGGGCTGTTGTGTCATGTAGTGCTGGGCTGAAACCTGCCCCCTATTTTCAGGAACTTTCTCTCCCCCTGCAAAAGAGGCCTTTTTTTTCTGCCTCTTTCGCAGGGAGGGAGGTGAAGGGAAATTCAGAGAATTTTCTCCCTGGAGAGGGGGACATACATATTCCCCAACCTCTGCCGGTTGAATCTCTTTCTAAGCTAGAAATCCCTCACTATTGAAGTTTTTTCTCCCTAAGATCAATACGAACATAAGAAGTGCCGTGCTGGATCATACCAAGTGTCCATCTAGTCCAGCACTCTGTTCACACAGTGGCCAACCAGCCATTGGCCTCAAATACTGGAGATAGCACACAACCATCAGAGCTGGTAGCCATTGATAGTTTTCGCCTCCAGGAATTTATCCAAACCCCTTCTAAAGCCATCCAACTTGGTGGCCATCACTACATCTTGTGATAGTGAGTTCCATAATTTAACTATGTGCTATGTGAAGAAGAACTTCCTTTTATTTCTCCTGGATCTCCCACCAATCAGCTTCATGTGGAAGATGGTGTTCTTTGAGATTGAGCAGATTGTGGGAATTAAAATAGAGGATACACCAAGGATTGCATTACTCTCACTGCAAGAAGATCTTAAATGCAGTAAAGAAACTAAGGAACTGATAACGAATCTGCTGACGGCTGCGAGGTTAATCGTAGCTAGGAACTGGAAGATTCAAGGAGATTATTGTATTGAAGAATGGTATAAAGAAGTGTGGGACATTGCTATAAATGATAAATTGACATGCAATATTAAAATGAAAAGAGGTATAGTAAAAACGAATGATTTTGAGGGAATCTGGAAAAAGTTCCTAGAGTTTGTGTTTTCTAAGGGAAGCGGGAAACCACCAACAGAAGAAACTATGAGTTTTTGGAAACAGGAATGAGATCCTGAGGTGGGGGAGCACTGTTATGTTGAGTATGAATATGTTTAATAGCTTAAGTTTGAATATATGATAATAAGGCAATTTTATGTTTATGTATTATGTTCTTTTTTGTTGTTGTTGTTGAAAAATAATATATATTTTTTTTAAAAAACAATCAGCTTCATGGGATGACCCCAGGTTCTTGTATTGGTCATCCTGACCATTTTAGTTGTCTCTTCTTATACCTTTCCTCGGACTTTCCTATATCCTTTTTAAGGTTGCAGCCAGCAGAATTGCATGCAAATATCGTGTTTCCAACTGAAAATACACAGTGGAGAACACAAGTCAAGAAAGACTAACAGTCCACTGTGCTGAACTGCACACAAAGATATTTCAGAGCTTCTTGCCAGCTGCACCTTTCAAAGAAGAATTCTTTCTGGCATTAAATGTTCACTTCTTCAGCTGGCATAATCAGACATGGGTGTTTGTAGAGAGCCTGTAGAAGGTGTCAACAAGCAACAGCTGAGCAAAGGTTATGCACACTGTCTGCCAGGGGATGGCATTGGACAGCGCAAATGGTGTTTCCACTTAAAGGCCTTCAGTTTCTCACTCGAGCTTCCTTGCTTGCAGGTCCTTTGCAGAAACAGCCATATCATAGTGAGGCTTCATGACAGCCTAGCTGTTTCTTATTTTAAATTCAGGACTATATTATATCATAAAACGCTTTCCCCATCCCACAGTCATCTCCGGGCCAAACTAAACATTCTGCCAATTGGTTTAGTGTAAGTGTGCACTGGCCTGATTCAGATTGAGATCATGGTGATTTGGGAGGGGGAGAATTTAAGCTTTCCCTCTCCTGTTTTCAGTCCTAAATTCAACTTCTCATCCGGGCAGAGACTTTTTTTTAAAAAGAAAAACACATCTCCATTGGATTCAACCCAGATCTTAAAAGCCCATTACCCCCTAGGTTGAAGTCTGAATTGAGGACTCTTCACTGACTCTAAATTTGCACTTTTTCTTTTTAAAATGTATTTTTAATATTTTTAATGTGTTTTTATTCTGGTTTTACTCTTCATTCTATTTGTCCACTGCTCTGAAATTCCTGAATGAGGAGCAGTGTATAAATATTTTAAATAAATAAACAAATAAAATAAATAGTGTGGGGGGTAGGGGCAGGGAGAGATGCAGCTGCTAGGCATAGATTTAAAGTAATGTCTGTTTTGGTCCCGTGGCTCACATTCGAATATTGCCTCTGTAAAGAATGAAATTCCCACACATTGAAAAATTAGAAGATAGTGATAAAAGTTCTAGCCTAATCTTCCTATCTATCTATCTATCTATCTATCTATCTATCTATCTATCTATATATTCCCCATGGGAAGTTGTGAGCATTCAATCACATGAATCACCTCCACACTGAAGTAGCACAGCTCAGACACAGGTTTACCACCTCATCTACTATTTCTGAGAACCAGCCTTCAGAGTCAGAGCAAGCACCAGTTTCCTTTCTTTATTGGTTTTCTACAAGAACAAAATAATAATAATAATAATAATAATAATAATAATAATAATAATAATAATAATAATGTTCATTCTATGTAGCGGGGCTGATCGGACCCTCTGTGTGAGGTCCTTGGCAAAATAATCTAATTCTAAAGAACTAGGTGGCTGGAATTCACGCCCTCCCCCCTGCGCTTACCCCCTTTAATACAAATCCTTAAGCGTTAAGTGAGGCAGAAAATGAGTCTACTCTACATTTATCTTGCTGAATGGCAGCCAACTCCTGCCTAATCTTTCAACATATATTTGTTGAATGAATAAACAGATCCCATAAGCTGTGTGGTGGGCGGGTTTAGAAAGATGTCTGCTTGTACTTAATTTTTTTAAAAAAAATTTTTTACTGAACCATTAACTGTTTTGCTTGTGATTTCAGGATAAATTATATCTCTGGATTGCCTGTGTGCATCAAGGACCTGCACATATAACCCTGGATTAGTGTGAAGAGGCTTTCTTTAAACAGTGACCCTGAGTGTTGTCATCTTTAATCATCATAATCATATAATAATAATAACAACAACAACCCTGTCTGCTTTTTCAATGGAACTTTTATAATCCACTTCCTGCTAGAATGGGAAACATCTTATTAAGTGACAGGGACCCTGGAGATCACAGAGCAGAGTGGCCACTTGTGAATCGCCCCCAAAGAGGACATGCATCACCAAAATGGGCACCCCATTTACACAATGTGTGTGCACTAATTGATATGTATAAATGCAAATTTAGAAATAATTATTCTAATTTCCACAGAAATACAGTACATAGCACCATAGTGTGGAAGATTGTGGCCTGTGTGCCTTGCTCAGTCTGCTGCCCAAATGCTGTTGATAAGCATCTTCAAGGCCCAGCTCTTCTTCGGATGGGGCTTTAAATTTAAGCTGAACAGCCTTCAGACAAAGGACACCAAATTAGAAGGACGTTCTTTGGGAGCCCTTCAAACAGAGGACTCTGTAAACGAGGACACATGGCCACTCTAGATTTAAATTTCACAAGCATAACCAGCAGGAAGGAAAGCAGCTGAGGCTTATCGTGCTGCACTCCAAAGACTGGCAGAACTTTGCAGTTTTGGAGACACCCTATAAATGGATCAGTAGTCTCAGGAACAAAACTATTCAGAAAAATCTCCTGAGTTGGACCTAATCTACACCAAGCAGGATAGTGCATTATGAAAGTGGTCTGAAAGAGGTATATAAAAGGCAGGAGCCACACCAAGCAGGATATCGCACTATGAAAGCAGTATTAAAGCAGTATATGGGATATGACAATGGGCCCCAATAGTTGTCAGTGCCCTTCAATACCACTATAAAGCAGTAGTGTGGCTCCTGCCTTTTATATACCTCTTTCAAGCTGCTTTCATAGTGAAATATCTTGCTTGGTGTAGATTAGGCCATCATCTTCTTTAAGAAGGCCATGGAAATTAGGGATGTGCTCCGCTTCTAATCGGACCGGAGAAGCAGTAGCGGAGCGGGGGGCTTTGCCTGCCCTTAAGGTGGAGGCGAAGAGGATTGCGGGGCCGGCGGAGCGTGGCGAAGAGGATCGAGGTGAAGGCGGATCCTTCGCCTCGATCCGGAGCTCCGCCGGAAAGGTAAGTGGGGTTTACTGGGCCCTGCCTCTGTCGCTGTCGCCCATGCGGCGACGGCAGCAGGGCCCGGTAACGCCCCCCGCCCTCCTCTCCCTTACCTGCCTCCGTCCGCGGTCCGTCAGCGTCTCCAATTGAGCCCGTGGTTCCAGCAGGAAGTCTGGGCCGCACTTGTGGCCCAGACTTCCTGGTGGAACCGCGGGCTCAATTGAAGACGGTGACGGACCGTGGACGGAGGCAGGTAAGGGCCCCTCCCCCTTGGTCCCTTACCGGGCTCTGCCGCCGTCGCCGCATGGGCGGTGATGGCGGCAGGGCCCGGTAACCCCCCCGCCCTCCTCTCCCTTACCTGCCTCCATCCGCGGTCCGTCAGCATCTCCAATTGAGCCCGTGGTTCCAGCAGGAAGTCTGGGCCGCACTTGCGGCCCAGACTTCCTGGTGGAACCACGGGCTCAATTGAAGACGGCGACGGACCACGGACGGAGGCAGGTAAGGCCCCCCTCCTCCTTACCGGGCTCTGCCGCCGTCGCCGCATGGGCGGCGATGGTGGCAGGGCCCGGTAACCCCCCCTATGGGGGGGGACCGGAGCTCCGATCCGGATCCGGAGCTCCGAGCGGAGCAGAGTGGGCACAGGCGGAGTGGGGGCGGGGCGGAGCGGGCCGATCCGAAAATGGCAGATCTTAAAGTGAAGCGGAGTGGGGGGTCCGTGCACACCCCTAATGGAAATAGCTACTTCCACTGAAGCTGCCACCAGATTCCCCACTATGTGATGAAGTGGAGTCATTTGGAAAGCTTCTAAACATCATGGTGGGGTTGAGGAAAATCCTCCATACAGATGCCGCTTTTGTGTCAAATGCAGTATGTAGCCCAGCTCCAGTAAGAGAACACAAGAGCCATGCTGGATCACACCATTCAGCATTCTGCTTTGACTCTTTGGATTTGACGCCTGGGAACAAAAAGCTGGAACTTGGACAATCCTGCAATTCTAGAAATGGAAACTAAGCAAACCTTTAGAATATATGAGTTATGAGGCAAGGCTTTGAAAGACTGGTATGCTGCAAATATTCCTATATCTTATCATTGAATTTAAGTATGCTGCTTTGAACGGCATATCTTGCTTCCCTATACCTGCACAGTTTTAGAAGGAGAAACTAGAGCTTGCACATTTGTCTTTGAGACACAATGTTTTGAAATATTATCTCAGCGAAAAGGAGTTGCTATGACCTGCCATGTACTATTGTTTGATGAAATAGATACAACCTACACAGTATTTTCATGCTTTCAACCTCTCATCTTCAAGCAGAGTTCAAGCCACAGTTATCTGCAGATTATCTCTTGTAGAAAAAAACACACAAATATTCCATTTCAATATTCAGACTTTACAAATATGTACTTTCCTCCCTTACCCTCAATGGTCTTCTTGCCTGGATTTTCTTATCACTTCTTTTAAGCTGTTGTTCTGCAATACAGTCTTGTGGCTGTAATACTTAGATTTTTGTAAAGAAACTGTCAGTGATTCAACTAAGTTGTACATATCTAAGTATATATATATAAACACCAACTGTCCACAATGTTGTAGGCGTTTGAAAAAGGACATGTGACTCACAAGCTGTGGCTATATTCGTTTGTGTAAATATTTCCTTTGCTTTCCTGTGCTTTGTATCTTTTTAAGCCGGCAAGCAATAATTAAAAGATTTACAATGCAAATCATAGAAACCCCCCCCCCCCCACCGCCTTCCAAAACGCAGACACCAGCATAAAAAAGAAAATTAATCATCTGGTACGTTGCTTTTAGACATGCACATGTCATCCATGTGAATATCTAATTTGTTAATTTTACATTTATCACAATGCTAGCAGTTTTAGTACCCACTAATTTTAGACAGTGCCCCAAACTCATTAGGATTTTCTTATAATCTGATCTAATAGGTTTCATCTAGGATCTTGCACTGGGTGAAATCAGTTGACCCACTTCCTCTCTCCATGTGTTCAATTTGCAATCGCTGGATACTGCGATCAGTATGGGGTCAGCATGGGTCTTATAACGTTTGCATACATCAGATGTTTAAAACTGGTACATTTAATCTTGCACAAAGGCCCTCTCCAAATTGGGCATGATGCTGTGTTTTGTATGTTTTTTGCGGGGACAGATCTTCTAATTTTGCTGCTTTGCGTTCTTACACTGGCCTCTAGGCATGATTGTTTTAGGCTAGATTGTTGAAAAAGTCTAACCTTTCATTATCCTTAACCTTCCTTGGCAGCTTGCTAAATTGTTATTGTTGCAATTATACTTTTGTAACCACTGCAAGGTAAGATGAATGTGACAAGTGCCAGTTCCAAACACTCATATTTGCTGAAGCTGCGAACTGCTTTGCGTGAGCATTCGGAATCTTCCAAGAACAGCTGAGGTCAACAGTTAACAGCACTCCCATCTGCCTGATGCCTAAGAAATTTAAAAGGCAAGATTAAAAGATGAGCAATAGCTGTGCAGGAAAAATAACTTTTTTTTACAACAACAGTAGGAAGGCAGACCATATTTATTGCTATTAAATATGAAACAAGGAGAAGCTGATAGGAACCCCCACCCCAACCCTCTATACTCACCAATAATGCAAGAGAGAAGGCAAATGAGTGCTAATAATATGGATTTTAATATGTGGATAATTTCTTCCCTTTTTACGTTTCTAAGGAAAACGTGGTCACACAGACGAGGGCCAGGATCTCTTCTCAATCACCCCAGAGTGCAGGACACAGAATAATGGGCTCAAGTTACAGTAAGCCAGAATCCGGCTGGACATCAGGTAAAACTTCCTGACTGTTAGAGCAGTACAACAATGGAACCAATCGCTGGGGGTTGTGGGCTCTCCCACACTAGAGGCATTCAAGAGGCAGCTGCACAGCCATCTGTCAGGTGGATTCCTGCATTGAGCAGGGGGTTGGACTTGATGGCCTTATAGGCCCCTTCCAACTCTACTATTCTACGATTCGTTCAACATGGGTTGTGAGGCAGAGCCCCACCTTCCATGAAATCTGGGAAACTCTATTGGTAGAGATTTCCTAAAACTAAAATATTCCCTTCAGATGTCCTAAGATAACAAACAGTAGCAATGTTTTGAGAAACAATGTGACTTAAATAAACGATTTTTAAAAAACCAAGAAGGGAGAAAACAAATTAAAATTTTCTAAGAAATAGGGCACCGCCACAATTTATACAACAAATACAGTTTCTGTGTGTACACTGGTGTTTCAGCTGCTACTAAAGTGTATACATAGCATTTGTGTTTGCTGTATAAACAAGCATGGCACCATCCATCATTTTAACATGTTGTATTCCCTCATGGATTTTATTAACA
This sequence comes from Elgaria multicarinata webbii, assembly GCF_023053635.1. Classification (NCBI taxonomy): domain Eukaryota; kingdom Metazoa; phylum Chordata; class Lepidosauria; order Squamata; family Anguidae; genus Elgaria; species Elgaria multicarinata. Next base: position 49,941,695 of record NC_086176.1, on the reverse strand, counting down.
TCTGTGTGTACATATGATATCTCCTTAAAGACATTTCATAATTCTACAACATGGCTGTCTCCAGTTATTAATTATCTTCTATAAAAACTGTCAGTGAGACTGGAAATAATGAGGCTAGTCCAAATAGCATCTTCCTGCCCATGCCTGGTGTTCTGTTATACTAAACCACAGATGAAGGAAAATGTATCACAAGAAAAAAGCACCAAGTAGTATGATTAAAAAAAATGCACTGATCCAGAATTCTTGTGGTGAAGTAGATATAGTGCCTAGAACACAGGTGACACCCTAGGTGTGGAATGCCCTCCCCAGAGAGACTCACCTGGCACCTGCATTGTGGTCTGTTTTTGCACCAGGTGAAAATCAGGTTTCCATTTTGTATTAAATGTTGTGTTTTTAGATTTTTACACTGTGACTGTCTTTTACTCTTGTTTTTACTTTGGTTTTACTCTACTTCAAACTTTTAAAGGTTTTTATATTGTGTTTTATTATGTTGTTGTATTTTATTATGAACTCTACAGAAAACTTTGTCTATTGTGCTGTGCAAAATGTAACAGATAATAATATAGCCATTTCTTAATTATGGTCCATGTGTAGATATAAAAGTCCCACATTTACTCTCTATCTTCCTCCTTTCCTTGGGAACAGGTGTTGCACCTCAGGCCCATGGGTCAAATATGGCCTGCCTAGGGTCCCAATCCGGTTCTCCAGAGTTCACATCTTCTTCCTTATGCATCTTAAAGACTTGTTGGCTCTGGACTTCAACAGATGCTTTGGACTTCAACATCCATTAGCCCCAGCCAGCATGGCCAATCATTAGGAGTTCTGGGAGTTGTAGTCCAACACGTCTGGAGGACAACAGGTTGGGTAAGGATTTTTCAAATTTTCTGGTGAACAGTAGGTGTCATGTCTAACCCTACTGCCCCTGTTTTGGGAGAAGATTCAGAACTAGAAGACACAGCGCCTGACACCAGCCAGCCTGTACCAGTGGGGGAGGAAGCTTTCACAGGCAATTCCCCAGATGGGAGTCAGCCCTCTCCAGAGCTTATCTCCTCAAGGTCAAATCCTACACACGCAGTGGGAAGTGAGGTTTCTTCCGGAGGTGAGCATCCCAACAAGGTAGCTGATGCTAGGGTCTGCTGGAAGCTGAAAAGCATGGCGCTGAAAGAAGGCATGAGAAAGTCGGTTCGATTACGCCAGAACCTGCCTCCGCACCAGGCGCTCTGAAGTTATGGGTATTTGAGAAGTGGCTTCCTATTCTTCTTGAACGGACAATTGTCTTGCTTAGTTTGCATAGTTTTGCCTAGGGGGACGTTTCCAAGACGTTAGACCCTGTTCAGGTAGAAGAGACGTTTGTTGCTTAATAAAAGCTTTGTGGATTACTTAGATTACATTTGCCTCCCATCGAAAGCAGGAGTGTTCTGAGAAATATGACAGTTGGAACCAGAGTAATTCTGGCTGAAACTTTGGAACAGTATGGTTACTCTTTTTTGTAAAGATACTCAAACATATCTAATCACACGTTACTGTTTACATTTTTGTGAATAGTTTCAACACTTTTGCAGTAGATTATTATTAGATATTTTTAAAAAAGCATACATTCATATACATTATTTTACAAGGCTTACAGAGTGATTGGTTTAAGAAGGTGGGAGAGGTAGAAGGGACTTGGAGCAACTTAGTAGCTTTGAGCACCACCATTTTGGCAGCATCAGCTATAGCCCAGGGCTAGGAACCACCTGAGGGCAAACTACTTAACTGAAATGCTCCCCTAAACTGAAAATAAAGGCAGTCTGGAGATGCTGCTATCTTTTGTAAGCCGCCGTGAGAGCCTTTTTTGGCTGAATGGCGGCATAAAAATCCTTATATAAATAAAAAATAAATAATAGAGAGGCCACCTGTGGTGTTACACCCCACAAGTCAATTCCAAATGTATGTCTGCAGTTTGTAAGTCTGTGGTTTGTAGAATGTTGGCCTGAGTGGGCGGAGTTAGAATGTCTTGGGAGGAGGGAGGAGTGATATATAAGGGAATGACTGAGGGGATTGTGAGTTCTTGTTCTTGTTCTTTTTCAGGAAAGCTTTTCAGGGAGACTTGTTAGGTAATCTTAGGGCTTTGTTAGACCTACCGGGTGTTCCACCGTTGAGGAGCGGTGAAAGCGGATTTTCCCGTTCAGCCGTGACGCCTCATCATCCACACCTGCCTTCGATTTGTGGCGGAAGTTTGTGCCGGTTGTGCTGCTGCCGCCGCGAGCATGGTTGCGCAGCCACACCGGCCTGATTGCCGCGGCTTTTTTTTTTCGCTCGGCGCACGGTTTGCGCAAGTCCGAAAGACCGCAAACTTGCGCAGCCGTCAGCGATGCCGCCGCCGGCTCCGGCGGCGGCAGTGCCAGTGCCAGCTGAAGTGCTGCTGGTGCTGTTGAGGGTCAACATTGATACGCTCACTTCCTGATGGGGGTCGTGGCGGGTGTCATATGACCCGAGGTCAATCGTCTGCATGGGCACTCTGTGCCTACATCTCCCATCATGCGTCTGAGGTGTCGCCGCCGATGACCACCTCTGTGCCCTCTGCCCCATCCCAAGGAGCCAACCCACATCTGGCTGTAGCCATGGCAGCAGCCCACAAACAGCTCTGCCCTCTGCCAGCATGGTACCCACACCAACAGGCAGCGTACAGCACCGCCATTATGCGGCCACGGTGGCTGCCCACCGCGAGGAGTCACCAACTCCCCATGAAGGTGGACTGTGGGATGCCTGGCTTTCCGAAAACTGACCCACGCAGAGGTTGCAGTAGAAAAAACAGGTGCACATGCCCCAGCAGCGCACCAGCCACTTTTCCGTTCCTCCGTTCCTGCGCTAACCGTCTCTGTGGAAATAAATAAAAAAGCCGCTGTGCCGCGCTGCCCCAGCTGGTGGGCTGGGTGCAAATGGCGGAGGCGGCTTGACCGAAGCCGCTGGCCACTCCCCTAAGCACGCCTTTTCCTGACCAGTGCGGACCGCAATGACCTCACATCCTCCCACACGTACTCCGAATTACCGTGGCCCAGCAGGAAAAGGCGCACTTGAACTCACTTTTTTAAAGTCGGGATAAAGAGGCTTCACCGCAGGATAATGACGGATCGTCGTGAACGTCATCTGGAAGCCTCGACGCGACTGCCGAAGGTAACGTGCGCTACAGCCTCGTTTAGTAACGCCCTTAGAGTCTGTAGTGCTCTCTGTATTTATGGTACTTAAGTTCTGGGAAATTTGAGAGTCAGTGTAGTGTGTCTTTAGAGTGTAGTGTGCACGCAGTGGAAGTATATTAATCAATACTGATAATAAAGAAAGTTCAAGAGTGATTGTGTGAGAAAAAGGAAAGCGCGAATGTGAGAGTGACAGGATTGTATGGAAGGTTTCAAAAAGGTTTTTAAATGTTGTTATTTGAAACAAAGCTTATGAACTTTAAAAAATGTTAAAGAAGAATAGAGCAAGCCATTTTTTTTTTCTGTACTGGCTCATCTGTAGGGGACAATCTTTACAGATGAAGGATAAATGCTGAAATGTTAAACTACAAATATGTAAGAAAGAAAGAAAGAAAGAAAGAAAGAAAGAAAGAAAGAAAGAAAGAAAGAAAGTCCTGCACTGAAGGCTACAAGAACAGGTGGTTGATTATCAGACAAAAAACTTTTTTCTCTGGGAAATGTGAAAATCCATAGCACACATTCTTTGTGAAAGGAAACAAAACATAATTTGTTTCTTTTGCCAAAGAATGCATGCTGTGGATGATCACTTTTAGAAATCTTTAATTTGACTGGATTTGATAGTATTTGTGTAAAGCAGGAATTCTTTGACAGGATTAAACACCAGCAAATAAAACACGTAGCTCTACCTTCTGTTATGACAGTCTCTTGCATAGGGCAGTAACCAATGGAATACTACTACTAATGCAAATTATGTTGTGCTAGGGTAAATGACCCCTAGCACAATGCCAATAATACTTGATGGCATGACAGGTTTCCCTGGAAAACCAATTGCGCCAACAAACGCTATTTGTAAATGGAAAACAAAAACAAAATAAAATATTAAATTTTGCACATGGGCCAAATTAGAAGCAGGGTTCCTCTCTTTGATGCTCACTTTTGCTTTTTCAGTCCTCTTAGCCAGAGGTTCAGGTAACACAAATACACACACACACATACGTAATACAGACATTGGATACACTGCCTGCAACATTTTGTTGTGAGTCCCCATTTGTTACTACAGATGGTCATTGCTTATTGACATCTCCCAGCATGACTTATATATTTTTCAGTGCTTGGCTGAGAGCCGATCACTTCTCTTGATTGGATGGAATTAAATGTTTGTCTGGGCACTTTGACCTGAGCCCCAACGCTGATTTAGTGATTTCAGATTTCATTGATATCAATGGAAGAGAGTTCAGAATACTCAAAAAACATTTAACTTTTCACTAGATCACACACAATATTTTAAAATATATTTTCAGGATATGACATGATGAACAACCTGGACTGATTAGAAAAAGTTCAAGTCTTACATGTTGACAACTACTTTTTGAACATGTAAGCATGAATCTGTTGATGAATTGTTATATTTTTCAAAGATTATTATTATTATTAATAATAATAAATTTATTTCTTACCTGCCTTTCCATTTTGATCGAGGCAGGGAACAATAAACGATAAAATACATAAAACTGAATTAAAACATAATATACATTGTTAAAAACATCCTAAAAACATCTTACTGTATAAATATAAATAATGAACGTATGTATATTTATAAAGAATGTACTCTTGTCTTTTTTGGAAGACATAGCACCAAAGAACTAGCAATACGAAGAAGAGTTTTCCCCTAGATAAATTCACTTCACTGCATTGATGCATTCATTTTCAGAACTTTGTTTAATATCGATATGACTTTCAGATGTGATTCACATTAAATCAAGAAGATAAAATGAATGCAATATTTAAGATGCTGAATTATAGGTGTACATGTGCTGGATGCTATGTGAATGCTACATGAACCATTACTTACCACTGATGCACATACTTCATCTGGACTTTGTCGTCTGCATTATTTTCTAATGCATCAACTGTCATGTCACCGACTCTTACACTAGACCCGTCGCATAAACCCTTCTCAGGCCAAGCACAACCACCTGAAAACCTTAGGGAGGATTAAATAAAACCGTTCCCCTCATTATGATGGAAACAGGTTTAATATAGGATCTCTGAAAATATACTGTGGGAATACTCTGGTGTGGGTATTTAATAACTATAAAGCAGGTAAATAATGCCAAGCTGACACATGGTATTTGGTAGCTAACAAAAAATAATGTTTATTGTTGTTTAAAAGCTTTAAATCAAAATATAATGTTTTCAATCCTGCCTGATCTAAACTCTCTACACACCAACCACCTCACTCTCTTCACACCAATCCGAAGTCCGTAGAATCCAAACTCTTCTTACTCTACAACTAAGCAACTCCCCTCACACGCACTCAAACTCACATCCCTCACAAACTCCCAACACTCTCCTTATACACTCCTTTCCCCACCACCTATTACATCATAAACCACACCAACTCATTTCTAACATTCCATATTTATGAGACATACGAATTAGACATATACAAGATACTCAATTGTGGGGTAACACCACATCAACCAACATAGGAAAGCATGTAAAGCTCTGAGGAGGGCTAATTTTCTCTCATGTTAAAAATTCTCTGAGGATGGGCTAAATTGACTGGAATACCATTCAGGATTTGCATTTTGGGTCTTGCTGGTAATAGAAAAATTAATGTGCCAGGCAGTGGTTTTTTTTAGTTGTAACATTCCTTAAAGTCGACACACAAAATGGCTCCAATTGGCACCGAGGCCCTGCTTTTGCTGCTATTTGAATGGGTTGACCTGCCATACCATCAGCACCAGAAGAGTGCACATTGAACAAAACACAGCTATCAATAGATCCTCTTTTAAATCAAGTTTTGTCTTCAAGGGCAGTGTTGTAGAGGTCCCAGGGCTGAGCAGGCCCAATGATGGCCTCTGCCTAGACCACCTAGATTTTTCTGTTATCACAGTAGCTGGAGGGAAATGCATTTTCCAGCAACAATATATTGTTGCGAGCTATCCCTGTTTTAATGCAAAGTATTCTGGAGTGTCTTGATCTTGAACAGGCAATTAAGAGTAGACCCATTAGCTTTACACAAGACCTGCTCCTGATGGAGGTAAAAACTGCTAGAACTGATTTTGAAATCAAATGTTTCTCTCTGGTGTTGGGAAATGAAACTCCTGGAAAATCTTGAGCTAGTGAGCTTATGCTGTTTCCCCCTCGTTCCCTTTCTCATGCAATCTCAGGTCTCTTTAGCTAAAGTCCAATACAGTAACCCATTTGCTGTCTCACGATTCTATGATTACCAGCCGATCCCAGTAAATTTGTTGCTGCTCTTTTGTGCGTCTGTGTGTGTTTGTGTGTGTGTCTGCTTTTGTGTGTGTCACTGTCTGCATTTTGGACTCTCTTTGGGTGGGTGGGTGTGGCTATGGAGACTATGGCCCTTTCTACACCTAAGGATTATCCCAGGAAAATGGAGGGATCATCCCTGCCTGCTCTCGGGATCCCCTGTGTGGCATTTGGATGCCCAGGAACAATCCCGGGATATAGAGCTGGTGTAGACATGCCCTATATTGATGAGCACCTTCACTTCAAAATTTACCACTAGACCAGTATTCTAGAATTATGATTTTAAGCTGAGGTCTTATTCAACATGGGCACATTCCACTCTAACATTAATTACCATTTTATCAATCTGCAGAACAGATGAAATGGGGAAAGAATCTTTGAAGCTGCTTCTTCCTCCTAGCTCTATCCTGAAGGTTAATTGTGTCCTAAAATTCCTCAGGATATTCAACATACAGGAAATTACACTAAAACAGAACAAAACATTTGCTTGGTATATAAAATGAAGGGGGAGGGAATAGACTAGCAGTTTCAGCCAGAACTCGTTGCTAGACTAGGTCACATAGAAATACATTTGTATAATGAACCATACAGTATGTATACTTTCTTATGGAGGCTTACATTATCCTCAGGATAGCTTTTCAGACATATTGAAGAATTTCTGTCATATTTACTCTTATCTTTTTGGATAGCCTTGATCAGATGTGACATAACCCACTCAACTCTCAGACTGGGCTTCCCAAACATTTCCCAAACCATATTGGACCAAGGATGTGTTGGATGTTAGCCTTTGTCTTTAAAAAGAGAAATAAACTACAGACACTTAAAAACATATGACACTCCCTGTCCACAAATTATGCATTCTAGATATCATTTCTGTCTCTGTTCTCGCCTTTCTCTTTGTTTCTAAAATCCTTACTGTTATCAAGAAGCCCAATTGCCTGTTATTTTGGGGTGGGAATAGTAGTTTACAATGGGTATTTTATGCAAGCATTGGGTGGTAGTTTCTAATCCTTAATGGCTGTAAATGACTGCTAATGGGTTTGCCAGTGATGGTGGTGTTTCATAAAGTCCTTTTCCTACCAAAGCTCTGTATTGGCTGATCTGAAAATTAGGGGTGTGCACGGACCCCCTGCTCCGCTTCACTTGAAGATCTGCCATTTTTCGGATCGGGCCGCTCCGCCCCCGCTCCGCCCACTTCCGCTCCGCTCTGCTCGGAGCTCCGGATCCGGATCAGAGCTCCGTTTCCCCCCCCCCCCATAGGCTTGCATTGAAAGCTAAAAAATTATACAACTTTTTTTCTGTTCAAGTTAGAAACCTCACGTTTGGCACCATGACACCTCATGGGGGTATACACACGCACGCCAAGTTTCAAAGCAATCCCATCATCCCCTGATTTTTGGGGAATTTTTGAAAATTGGGCACCCCATTCACACCCCTTTCCATAGCTCCGTCAATTTGCACGTTAGAAACCTCAAACTCGCCACCATGAAAGCTTATCCAGGGATACATACGCACGCCGAGACTCAAGGCAGTCCCATCATCCCCTGATTTTGGGGGAATTTATGAAAATCCAACACCCCTTTCCATAGCTCCGTCAATTTTGCACGTTAAAAAAAAGCCTCAAACTCACCACCATGACAGCTTATCCAGGGATACATACGCCGCACCCCGAGACTCAAGGCAGTCCCATCATCCCCTGTTTTTTGGCGGGGCTTAAACCTGCAAAATTTGGAACTTCCAAAACTCCAAGTGAGCACAGGAAGGACTTCTCCCCTGAGTCAAAGACACACACACACAACATCCCTGCGAGGTGGGCAGGGGAGGAGGGAGGGAAGGCAGGCAGGCATGCAGCTGGCTTTTCTGGGGGCATAAGGAAGTGAGCCAAGGATAAGCCAGTAATGCATATAAAATGGAATAAATAAACAAATAAACAAAGGAGGGGTGGAATTAAAAGCAGCAGTGTTGCTCAATAAACAGCAAGAAGAATTTTTTTAAAAAGGCTATATCTGTCTTTTACCAGCAATAGGGGGACGTGCCTGGGGGAGGGGGAAGTAGCTGCCAGTTCAACTCAAGACAGCCATTGCTTCACCAACAGCTCTGAGCTTGAGAAGTAAACGCTCACTTCAACTCATAATAGGCATCGCTCCACCACTAAGAAGTAAACGCTCACTTCGACTCATGATAGGCATTGCTCCACCGTTTTACTCTCTTTGGAAGGCTCTAATGGCCTTCCAGTGCAGGAGAGAGTAGGGGCAGGACACGATGAGATGCCCTAGGGGAGCTCATCCCCTTGCACCACATCTTTTCAGTTGTTCCCCAAAGTTAGGGTGGGTAGCAGTGCTGTGTTTCTATCTCTTATTCTTGGCTTAGTATATGATTTCAGGTTGTGTTTGTGCATTTGGTGGGGCTACTGTGTTAAAAAACACTGGGAAAAGTCTGTTCAGATGAAGAAAGAGAAGTTTCCCAGAATCCCAAGTTACCCGTTTTGCCTATGCCCTCCTCTAACTTTGGGATCATGTGATCATGACCGGGAGCTGACTCTGCCCCTCAGCCCTTTGAAAAAGGTATTTTTCCCGCCGATTTTTTAAAAAATTCTAGCGCGCGACCCGCACCACGCAGAGAGGTGAGAGTAGTCTCAAAATGACCCCCATCCACGACTCTCTGTGCACAAGAATTTTCAGAACGATAGCTTAAAAAACAACCCAGTTATGCCCGAGTCTTTCCCGCAATGCAATCCTATGGGCGAAAAGCCGAAAACGCCATTTGAGCCGCGCGGTTGACCCGATTTTCAAAAAAATATAGCACGCGACCCGCACGACGCAGAGAGGTGAGAGTGGTCTCAAAATGACCCCTATCCACGACTCTCTGAGCACAAGAATTTCCAGAACGATAGCTTCAAAAAGAACGTAGTTATCCGCGATTATTTGCCGCAGTGCAATCCTATGGCGAAATGTTTTCAAGATGGCGATCGGAGCGCTCCGCAGAAAGAGAAGCGCTCCGAAAATGGCCGCTTCTCTTCACCTTGCTTCTAGGGGTCCGCGGTCCGCTCCTACTCCGCCTCTGGGTAAGGCGGAGCAGGCCAATCCGCTACTGCTTCTACGCTCCTAATCGGAGCGGATCACACCCCTACTGAAAATTACCTTGAATAGCTCTATTAGAAGAGTGAGCCTTTCTATGTGAGACATTTATTGTGTGCTCAGGATTTCTCACTCACAGTGGTTTGTTGGTGCTTTATATGATGTCATCATCTTCCGGTGTCTCTCCTGTTGTTTTCAAACATTATAGCGTTGGGTTCCCCCCCGCCCTTGCAGTGAGGAATATAAATGGTGGTATCTCTAGTGCATTTGTGCAATTCTGCTATAACATAGCACCACCTAGTTATTGTGTAATGGAACATACAGAAAGGTAGAAAAACAAAACTTCAATGGGAAAAACAACAACACATGCAATGGAGCCAATCTCAATCCTACAAAGAATCCAGAAGTGGAAGCCTCACTAAAGTGGCAGGTTAAAAACTTCACGTAGAAAAGACCAGTGACTCTGTAATCAGAAAGACATTCACAGCGTTCTGGAGTCCCCACACCTTGCACGTTGCGGGTTATGCTCGATTAATTTAATTAGATTAGAGGTCAGCAAGTGCAAATACTAGCTTTCATGCCCTCATCAATCCCCCAAGTCCCTCTCCTTCCATGAAACTCCACCCCCTCAGAACAGAGAGGTTGGGAGAGCAAGTGAGGCACAGCCTCAAGGCAGCATCTATGTTGGCTTTGCTTCCGCTTCCCCGAGCAGAGAAGAGTGGGGAGTGAAGGTGGCTCAGGACTCAGCCAGAGCCACAAGGAGTGCTCCGATTGGGCGAAGAGAGCCAGCCCAAGATTGGGGAAGGTTTCGGACTAATAAAACTGGCTTGGGAATCCCCCAGCACATGGAGGAGGGCCTCCAGGCACTGGTTGAATCCCTTTGTCCGCTGCTCACAGTCCCAGCGGTGATGATGAGCAGTGGGAAAAGTTGTTGTGCAACTTGGGAGGCACCTGGAGGAGCCATTTCTCCAGCCAGGTTCCTTTGACCACTCCTTGCCCTCCCAATGGCAATGCTGATATCTCCCTCTTGTGAGTGGAAGGTGATTTTTGGAACTGATTTTTGAATTTTTCTTTTGATTCAGAATTTGATTGACTTTCCTTTCCTTTTTCTTTACCATTCAGCTACTCATGATTAATTTATCTTTTGCTTTCTAGCAAACAATAGCTAGGACTTAATGCTCTCTAGGACAAACATAAGTTGTGGGTATAGCGGAGAGGAGGGAAAGTAAAATATATTGAGGGTACTTTTTATATTTGTTATCTGTTTTGGCGACATTGATACCATTCCCTCCTTCCCTATGCAGAAAGCAGAATAAAGAACAGTGTCCCCAAAAGTACACAGTTGGATACCTAAGATTGCAAGTATTTGATGTTGAATCCTATAAAGAACATCAGATGCCATCTTGCCGGAGGCAGAAGTGCTTTGGGAGAATATTAAATTTCAAGGGGCTGCTTTCAATATTTATTTAGCCATTTATCAGTGCCTGAAATGAGAGAGAAGATGCAAAGAATTCACCGAGCTTCTCTGCAATATCTCTACTCTTCTTTCATACCCTCCTTCACTCATTGCTGTCTAACAGTCCAGCTGCTTTCTGGCTCGTTCCCTGCTTCTGATGTTCTTAGAGAAATTGTCATCATTGCTCTTAATATTTTTAACATTATGGCTTTAGCAATATGTTCTGCTTGCAGAGTGATGTTTGATTCAGCAGATACCTCTGCTAATGGAGTAGGAGTGGTGATTTCCCTCCCCCCTAGTTCCCCACCCTCTCCCCACCACATAACCTACCAGCATGTTCTGGAGGGTCTCCAATCCTTTTGGAACAGATTTGGGGGTGAAGGGGCAGCAAAGGAAAGGGGGAATCAGCTAAAATTGTCCCCTTTTCTTCTGTTATCAGAGGTGTCCACTGGATTGAAATCAACTCTAAGAATGGAATGACACCACTCTATTCCACCCCCAGTGCAGTGCACAATATAGTCGTAAAATCATGGAGTACAATCCATAAAAATGTATGTACAACATAGGGCCTATTCCAGCGACACTTCAGGCTCTGTGGTTAGTGAAACTGTATATCTCTGGGGTAAGGGAAATACTAGGCTTTTCCAAATTAGCGCCAACAAGGGTAATAATTCTCTTATCTCCAATCACTGGGCAGAGTCCACGCAACTCAGCAGGCCACACTGAGAGTGGCGGAGGGCCACGGGCTATGCACCCCTGCTTGAAAGGATAGAACTAGCACTTTGAACAGAATCCAAAGGCAATGGGGTAAACAACAGTCATAAAGCATCACTATCTTGGTCCAGTCTTTCTGAGAGGCACGTAACCACTGAAGAGCAGGGTCATATCTACCCACCCCAACCAGATGGCCCAAGTCAATGGCAGGGGTGTTACTATGATCTTAAGTGATTCAGGGCCCAGGCCTGTGGGACACAAATCTACGTATGCTATATATGTGAATTTCGAAATAAATTTTAGGATTTGTTTAAATTTCACAGGAGGAAAAGCCAGCCAATTAATTTCTCATCCAAATCAGCTTAGATAAAATAAATTCTTCAATTAATTTGCACCCTGACCCAGATTATCCCAAACCAATGGAAACAGGTTCTCTTCCCCCACCCCAAGCTTAATTGTCATGCAAAGGAAGATTTGGCTTGGGATTAGTGGATGGGCAGGGAGAGAAGTTAGCCTTGGTTAACTGGTTGGAGTTGTGACTGAAACCTGCAGATTTACTGTCCCACTGACATTGGAGGCACCAGCCTCCACTGCAAACATTTCACCTGTCTATCTGCTGGTGCAGATTATACACCAGGGCCACCAAGTTCCAAAACTAGGCCTAAAACTAGACTGCGTTGAACCAAATTATCAGTTTCATTCAGGAAACCTGAAGCTGAGATGTTACCATGTACTTGTACATCTTACTAAGGTGTGAAAGATTGGATAGTTATTAACATTGCCAGAGACAAGGATATATTTTTAAACAAGCATTTCACCACAGTCTCCTTCAGAACTATAGAAACCACTGCCTCTCTAAGGGAAGCAAGGACTACTCTGAGACCCCATTTTCTGGGACTTGTTGGTAACTTTCCTGATATGTGGTATACATCCTAGCTGAGCTTCTATTATTGTGGTTTTAAATAACTACCGAGTGTCTTGGAGAGATTTCACCCTCCTGGTTCTTTCAATTTCCTTTAAGTAATCCCTTCATTTTTTAGAAGTTTCCTCTATTGAAACAAAATGTGGCCATGTTGGACTTCCTTGGCAACTTTCCAGTCGCATATAAATTGCATTTGATAGCACACTGGCTTTTCCCGGATGTAGGAATGCATCAGTGCACTTGTGACATCACCTGCTGAGAGAAAACACACATAGTTGGGAACATGCAAGAGGGAAAGCAGGTGGGATTGATTTTGAGTGGAGGAAGCATCTGGCAGGGAAAGTTCTAAGTACATCTTGTTCCTCCTGCTACTTTACTACACTAAAGCTGCTTTGATATTGGGGGTGGGGAGCAAGAGGACATCATTACCTGGATATGACCTGTAATAAGAGCTTGTCTATGTCAGATTTCCTGAACTGGTGCTCACCAGATGTTTTGGACCTCAGCTTCCATTATCCCTAGCCAGCATGGTCAATGGTCAGGAACTCTGGAAGTTGTGGTCCCAAAACATCTGGAGGGCACCAAGTTGGAGAAGACTGTATCTTATGTTTCATTTAGACAGCTAAATTCACTAGCCGTAAAAGAATAATTTATTTCCATGCTATTTTTTCTTGTATTTCTTTCCATATTTATTTATTTATTTATTTATTTATTTATTTATTTATTTATTACATTTCTATACCGCCCAATAGCTGGAGCTCTCTGAGCGGTTCACAAAAAATAAAAACATTCAAAGTATAAAACAACAGTATAAAACCATAATATAAAATACAATATAAAAGCTCAACCAGATAAAAACAGCAGCAATGCAAAATTACAAATTTAAAACACCAAGTTAAAAATTATTTATAGACTGTTAAAATACTGGGAGAATAAAAAGGTCTTCACCTGGCATCTAAAAGCATATCATGTAGGTGCCAAGCGAACCTCCTTAGGGAGCTCATTCCACAGCCGGGGTGCCACAGCAGAGAAGGCCCTCCTCCTGGTAGCCACCTGCCTCACTTCCTTTGGCAGGGGCTTGCGGAGAAGGACCCCTGAGGATGACCTTAGGGTCCGGGCAGGTACATATGGGAGGAGGTGTTCCTTCAGATAGCCTGGCCCCAAGCCGTTTAGGGCTTTAAATGTCAATACCAGCACTTTGAATCGGGCCCGGACTTGGACTGGCAGCCAATGAAGCTGGAAAAGGACTGGCGTAACGTGGACTCGTCGGCCAGTCCCTGTTAGTAACCGTGCTGCCCTGTTTTGTACCAGTTGAAGTTTCCAGACCATTTTCAAAGGGTATAGTTGGTATATCAACCTAAGCTGATTAAAAGGTGCTCTTTGCCACTGAGTTCACCTGTGCCTCAAGCGACAGTTCTGGATCCAAGAGCACCCCCAAACTACGGACCCGATCCTTTAGGGGGAGTACAACCCCGTCCAGGACAGGGCAAACATCACCTCGCCGGACAGATGAACCACCCGCTAACATTATCTCCATCTTGTCTGGATTGAGTTTCAGTTTATTAGCCCTCATCCAGTCCATTACCATGCCCAGGCACTGGTTCAGAACAGTCACTGCCTCACCTGGGTTTGATGAAAAGGAACGGTAGAGCTGGGTATCATCCGCATATTGATGACACCTCAGTGCACATCTCCGGATAACCTCCCCCAGCGGTTTCATATATATGTTAAACAGCGTAGGGGATAAGCCCTGTGGAACCCCATGGCTTAGGAGCCATGGCACAGAGCAATAATCCCCCAGCAACACCTTCTGGAATCGGCCATCCAAGTAGGAGCGGAACCACTGCAACGCAGTACCTCCAACTCCCAGCTCAGACAACCTATCCAGAAGGATACCATGGTCAATGGTATCAAAAGCTGCTGAGAGGTCCAGGAGAACCAACAGGGTCGCACTCCCCCTGTCTCTCTCCCGACAGAGGTCATCCCACAGGGCGACCAGGCAGTTTCAGTTCCAAACCAGGCCTGAAACCCGATTGAAATGGATCTAGATAATCTGTTTCATTCAAGAGTGCCTGGAGTTGTCCTGCAACCACCCGCTCAAGCACCTTGCCCAGGAAGGGGATATTAGCCACCGGCCTCTGGGTCCAGATTAGGCTTCTTCAGGAGTGGTCTAATTACCGCCTCTTTTAAAGAGGCTGGCACCACTCCCTCTCTCAAGGAGGCATTTACAACCTCCTGGACCCAGCCGGCAATCCCCTCCTTATTTGATATAATGAGCCATGAGGGGCAAGGGGCAAACACAAGGGTGGTCGACCGGACTTGGCCAAGCACCTTGTCCACATCCTCGGGCCTCACTAACTGAAACTCATCCAATAAAACTGAGCCGGACAGCGCTCTGAACACCTCTACTAGTGGAGCTGCATTAAGTGTGGTGTCCAATTCATGACGAATCTGAGCGACTTTATCTTCAAAGTGCCGTGCAAATTTGTCACAGCAAATTTGTTACTCAGTATGAGTAATTGAGAGATTATATAATACCCTCTTACACACAATATAAGATACAGGGAATAATTACAGGATCTGAGTATAGACACACCCTTTAAAAAGATCCTTGTATATCTCAAAGGCAGCCCTACATAAAACTCATTACAACAGTCCAATCCTGAAGATACCAATACATGGACCACTCTGGTCAGGCTAGTTCTTGTGACAATCATTATTGCTCCTCAACCATTCCAAGATGCCATTCATGCCATTGTGTGCCATCCAAAAATGCTGAGGGCATAATAAGATTTAGCTTTCCTTCAGTATAAATAATTTAATCAGATTAATGACATTGTTCTACCTGAGGGATTCTATAATTAGTAGATTACTGAAGCAGCAAGCCAAGCTATCTACCATTAGCACCTGCAGGGATTCCTGTTGTCTTAGTTGGTGGAATTGAATATGAATATTCCTGTCATGCAAACTGTAAAGATAATAAGCCATTGGCATTTTGTAAGCTATATAAACCCATGATTTCACATTAAATATTTAAAGCACAGGAGGTGTTATTTGTTAGGGTACTGATAAAAAAGGAGTTCAACCATTACTGGTTTTCTTTTTTTCCTCTCTTGGCAAATCCCTCTTTGTGTGAAGACGCTCTCCTGCCGTTCTGTATTTGTTTCCCACCCCCCTCAGGCTGTATATTGTTTCAGTTTTTCTGGAGGTGGATTTCAGATTTTGCAGGCAAAACACTCCAAATATTTTTACAGAAGGTTTATCCTTTTGAAATTCAAACTATGAGCATAAACAGATGTGAAGCTGTTTGAGTGTCTCAACACTAAGCAGATCTCTGAGATATCTGCAAAGAGAGCTTGTCTTTTTCCTTGACACATATTTGCAAAGCCAGTCCAAATGTACACAGTTTATTTGTCCAAAAATTATGCTAATAGGGGGGTTTGGATTAAAATGTCATAGAAGGGATATTGTCACACAAAGCCTGGAGGAGGTAGCTAATATACATCATAAACTGTAAAGAAGCTGAATAGAAGCTTTTTATACTTCTTACAAAATATGAGAACTCTTTGGCCAAAAGAAAGCAGTTATAAATTACCAGGTGAATGAAACTCTGGAGCAAAAAAAAAAAAAAACTGGGTTGGGTAAAGTTCCTCTGTTTTTAATAATTACCACATCAGGCTGGAGTGAAAACGAGATAACTGATGACCTTTTGAAGTCCTTTGGATAAATTACGGTTTGTGTGCAAGAGATGATAACACTGTTTAAAAGATTTATGTAGACATTAGCACACAGTCATAAATTAGCAGGAGTTTCAGGTAAGGAATCACTTCGAAAGGGAGGATCCTAGAACTGTATCCATACAATCCTCTTTCCAATCCAAATAGGTACCGAAAATGTTGTGTGCTGAACTGCCTGAGGAACTGCTGTGGTCAGTGCAAGCTCCAGCTTTTTGAGGGCCCATGGGCAGGACACCTTCAATGTTCCCCACACCTTCAGTGCGTCTGCTTTCTCACTGCCATTATCACCAGCTGCTACTGCTCCCCTTCCTCTTTCTCATCATTGCTACCCCTTGCTTCCTTGGCAGGCAGAGAACCAGGAAACAAGTTGGCAGTGGCATCTATTGCTCCTTCTTCGCATCACCTCCATTGTCTGAGTCAGAGCAAGAGTCAAACAAAGAAGTGGCCTGAAATGGTGAAGAGGAGGAATAAGTCCAGGTGGCTCTTGTCAGTGGCCCCCTGTTGGGATATGGCCCCTCAGCAGGTGCCCAATCATCAGGACTGGCCCTACTGTAAGGCAGAGTGAGGCAGTTGCTTCAGGCTGCAGATGCTGGGAGGCAGCAGCAAGGTGTGGGAGAAGACAGCTGCGTACCATACAGCCTGCCAGGTCTCCCCTGCATTGGCCTGCTGCTTTCAGGTGCAGTGGAGGAAGATGTCCCATAGCTAGTGTTGAAGAAAGGTTCAATTTGTAGCAAAGTCCACTTTTGTACATGGAACTGGAGGGAGCGCTGTCTTTTCTGTGCCTTAGGCTGCAAAATGTCTTGGACCATCCCTGCCAATCATGCCTTTGCTGGCTCTGCCAATGCTGGCCCTGACTGGGATGGCCAGGGCCGTCATAAGTATTAAAGATACATCAGTACTAATCAAAGAGCTTCCCTTGGTAGAGTATTCGCAGGGCAAACCTATGCATGTTTACTCAGAAGAAAGTCCTATTGAGTTCAATGGAACTAATTCCCAGAGAAGTTTACATAGGACTGCAGACTGAGGGCCTTGCTAGACCTACCTTAAAATCCTGGCATGTGGAGGGTGCAAAATCTCTATTTTTATGAAGTTATAGATTTTGCTAGCACTACACAAAACATTTCCCCTAATTTATCAGCAAATTATATAGGACTACTAATTAGTGGAAGTATTTCTGATAATATGCTGTAGTTTGCAGTCGTTTAAGGGTTCAAGAGGTCATTAATGACCTTGCATTCATCTTGATTATATAACCCAAAAGCCAAAAAGCAGTTAATGAGCTTTCCTACACAATACATTTATTGTACGCTCATCTTTCTTTACTCACCATTGTTTACAGGTTCTTTAGGTGATGTTGTTACTGTCCAGTTTCACTTTTTTTTTTTTTTTACTTTTGTGGGTTATTTTGGAGCAGAGAAAATGGAGTATTATTTGCAAAAGCAAAGGAAATGATATTTCCCTACTTGTGTAATTGTGTTATTCTGTTATAACGTAGCACCAACTAGAGGTTATGTCACAGAAAAGCAGGGAAAGATAAGTTCTTCGTGCAGAGCTCAAATCTCAATTCTGTGACAAAACCAAAACTAGATACAGAAGATTAACAGCCTCATGTAGAAAAGCTCTTTCTCTGAAGAACTGCAGACAAATAGAAAGTAAACAGATCTTTAAATATATTTGGGGTATTAGTATGTTATTTGGGTGGGATATTTGCAGATTAGAGGACTGGAAAGTCCAGCTGGAGTCCTGTTTTATGAGACCTTACAAGGAAGGTCCTCTTAAAGCCATGGCATTTACTCTTCCGAACATAAATATAACTTACGACGAAGATTGCTATTTATCTTATATACAAAAGCAACTTCTTTCTAGCTTTCCACCTGGGTATGTCATCAGTGTGGGAGTCATTCAAAATATAATTTCTACTCAGCACTCTGTCTTGCACACATTAGAATTTAGAAAAGAAGCCCATATGTACTAATCAACTTAAAGTTTTGAACCTGGCAATGTCACAATCCTCCTCTGCACCGCCCACTACTGTATAACATTTATTTACTTACCAACCAACAGTGAGCAGAATACTGGCATGGTCCTTGCACAGAGAACATGTTGAAACAACTAGGAAAACAGATGTCTAGGTAGATTTCCATGTACTTTTGATGTGTATCTATTAAATGTGTGTGTGTGTGAGTGATACTGTCATGATTCCAAGCCCTCCCAGTGAGATGTGAGACAATAAAGAAATCCGCTGTACAATCCATCTATTCAGTAAATAGACACCTCTTCATACCTGTGGAGAGTGTGAGTATTAGGGCTACCCTCTAAGCTTACTTAGCCTAACAAAGCAAGACAGTTGCCTATCAACTAAATGGACAGCTTCCCATATGCTCAACAGCTTTTTGCCAGGCTCCTCCTTCAGGGAGGGTCTTCATGCTGCAACTGCTCCCATGACACTAGTCTGACGACTGCCTCCCACCTCCACTCTCTTTGCCTGCTTGACCCTGGACTCTAGAATATATCAATCCTGATGCTCCCTGCCCCTCTGACAATTACTGAGTTTCTGTTTATTTATTAGTAGTAGTGTAGATCCTGCTCTAGTCTACCTCAACAAGGAGTTCCACAGCCTGAGAGCAGACACCGCAAATGCCATCTTCCACATCATTGCCAAACACACCTCTAAAAGTGCAATACCAAAAAAAGGGACCTCTGCCAATAGTCTTAAAACTCTGGCAGGCTCATCTGGGAGAAGGTGGTTTTTCAGGTGGCCAGATCCCAAACCATCAAGTGCTTTGTAAGTTATAACCAGCACTTTAAATTGTGTCCAAAAACAGACTTGAAGCCAGTGAAGCTGTTGTAACAAGGGAGTCGCAATGCTTCTTATCTGGTTCCCATCAACAGTCTGGTGGTGGAATTTTGGACCAACTGAAGTTTCCAGTTTTCAATGGCAGCCCTACAAAGAGCATATTACAGTAGTCCAAACTGTAACTAAGGCATGTGTGGACATGTCTAGATTAGGCATCTCTGCAAACAGGTGTAGTTGGTGCACTAGCTTCAGCTGTACAAATGCACTCATGGCCAGTGCCAAAACCTGGGAATCCAGGTTCAGGGCCAAGTCCAGGAGTACCCCATGTGGACTTTGGCATATTAAAATGCATTTGCATGAATCTTCAGGTTAAAATAATGTTCAGATCTGTTGGCATGAAGCAAAATCTGCCTTTGTGTGGCTGAGTTAATCTTACTGTGAAATACCTCCCCCTTCCCCTGAAAAGGCAGGTGGGGGAGATTGGGAAAGGCCTCAAACTGTACTGTTACCAGAATTCTATTATAACATGATCACATACTAATTGAATGTCTTCAGGATGTAAATGCAATGTACTCTAATTATCTGTTTAGGTTCATTCTCCCACCTTGTGGGCTTTTTATTATCTTAGCCGTGAGATAAGAAGCCTGGTTACATTACATCTATAAACTTCAATGCAATTAATAACTGGCGTTTCTCCTCCCCCCACCCCTCAACCAGAGATTGAGATTAGATATTTTGGTACAATATGAGCTATTCCCTTGCCTCTATTATGTTACACTGCTAGCTTCTGAAGCTCCTTTCCCTTTGTTTATGGACTTCACACAGAGCGGCGAAGTGTTAATTATGATATTAGGCTATGTTCCTGTGGCTGTTTATATGAAGATGTGTTCGCAAATTGGTGCTCCTCCTTGGTTTCATATTAGCCACTGGAAATACATACAGAAGACCAGTTGTACTTGAATCTTTCCCTCCCCACCCATACCCTTTGTGGTGGAAATAACATCTGGCAGAGTCCTTCAATTGACTAGTCATCTCCCATTTTAATTTCAGGTTGGGCAATGTGCAACAACCTCAAACCACTTCAATGAGATTACTTCAAGTAAAGTAGCTTGAGGAGTGTAGCTTCCTCCCTCACCCTGTAAATTCTTGCTCTGCAGGTTCACTCATGCATAACTGCGATCCCACAATTAAGGAGGCAAAACTGCTAAGAACAAGACAAGCTGGCTCAAGAACAAGAAATACCTCTGGGCCTTGATAGGACACTGGTTCAAATAAACACATGCAAGGCCATTTCAGTCTCCTTATCTCAGGCCACAGTGGTGATAGTTAACATTGCATAACTAATCCGCCTGTGTATCTATGAGGTAAATAATATCTTGATCAAACTACTCTTTAAAACAGAGAGATTGGTTTCCCTGACTCATGCTACTGGAATAATGATCCTTCACACTTACTGGAAATAGTCTTCTTGTGTATTTGGAATTATCTGGGTGGAGTGGGCGATGAGAGACCATTCTCCTCTCCTCCTTGCCCTGAGGTGAGCTTCCAAGTCTGAGGAGGAGGTTGAATCATTCCCATCTTTGAGGCAGATACCTGTAGGGTGTCCAGCTGGCTTACTTCATAGAGGACAGTCCTGTATTTGAAGGGTCAAATCCAGTTTAAAAATAAAGAACCCTCAGAAGGGAAAGCAGCGGCTTGAAGTTGCCAATCAAGACTTAGCCCCTGGAGAGCAAATGGAGCAGGTTTCCTGGTCATAGTCTGTCCCATTATGAGGTGGTGTATTGTGTATTTATTGAAGTTATAGTCATCATTTCTAAATGGGCATAAAATCATAGAATAGAAAAGTTGGAAGGGACCTATAAGGCCATAGAGTCCAACCCCCTGCTCAATGCAGGAATCCAGCTTAAAGCATACCTGACAGATGATTGTCCACCTGCCTCTTGAATGCCTCTAGAGTGGGAGAGCCCACAACCTCCCTAGGTTATTTTTTGGTGACGAATTACATTTTTTTGGGCAATGTGTAAGTTGCCACCCTAATCTCATGTCGCAATTGCTGAAATGCTGGATGGCGCTATATGCTCATACTGCATTGCCCTAGATTTCTTGGAACAAAGTCCACCTTTGCTAGCGTGAGTGATAAATGTGAGGACAGGTTTCTCCTTAAAGCTATGGCTGAACACACCGTGTGAGTGCAGAAATAGTTACTGCAGAAAAATTTGGATGTTTATATGATGTCTGCATGTTGCACCTGGAGATAATGAGAAAAACACCTTCAGATCCTCAATACTGTGCTGTTTGCGTGCGTGTTTCTGCTCTCATGTAAAGTTGTGCAAACTTGAGAGCTATGCCAGAAACTAGCCCAGCCCAATGGCAGACAAGACAAAATGAACCCAGGAAGGAGCTCAGTGATCTAAAATTTTGACTTCAATTGCTACAATTTAGGGTGACCATATGACAGGATTTGCCCGGATTTGTCCGGGTTTTTGATGGCAAATCCGGGAGGGGAAATCCGGATTTCTTTCAAAGAGCAGCTCTAATGGGAATTAACAAAAATGCTTATAACTCCGTCATTTTTTAAGATAAAGACATGAAACTTGGCACGATGGTAGCTCTTAGGAATGGCTCCAGTCATACCAAATTTGAAACAAATCTGTTCATCCATTGATTTTTTAGGAATTTTTTTAAAATTAAGGTTTTAAAATTATTATTTTTAAATCGTCATTTTTAAAGATAAAGAGATGAAACTTTGCACCATGAAAGGATTTAGGTAGAGCTTTAGCCACACCAAATTTGAAACAGATCCATTCATCCATTGATTTTTTAGGAATTTTTTAAAAATTGAGGTTTTAAAATTAATATTTTTAAAATCGTCATTTTTAAAGTTAAAGAGCTGAAAGTTGGCACCATGATAGCTTTTAGGTAGAGCTTTAGCCATACCAAATTTGAAACAGATCTGGGGGCAGTAGCAAACCCTGTTAACAACAACGGCAGCTTGCAATGAGTGAAGATACAGTCAGAAAAGATATTTGAGGGAAGGGGAGAATGTAACACACAGAGTATAGCAAAAGCTTCAAAGTACAGCAAAACCTACAAAAGTAGGAGTGAGTGAAGTTAATTTCAGATACATTGAATCTCTCACTTGTTCTTTATTTCAGTGATTTTAACATTAAGATGTTATGTAGAACAGATTTGTCTTAAATGTGTGCTGTAAAATCAGACATGTGACCAAGGCTATGTTCGGGTGGGCACGCCCTCTTGGTACTGGACACGCCCCCTTGGGGGCGACCATGTTGTCCTCCTTTTTTGTTTCCAAAATATGGTCACCCTACTACAATTAAACTTGACAATGTTGTTCAGCTAAGAAATGGGCATTTCTTTGCCTTGTTACACTATTGTAAAGTTTGTCTGGCAGGAACCAATCTTTTCTGCTTATTCTATATAAGTTTGCAATGCCCCTTGAACTTTGATCTTGCATCATCGTCATCATAGTTGTTGTCATAGAAGATTTAGAAGTGAATTATAAACAGGAACTCAATGTGGCTTAAAAAAAATTAAGTAACATGCAGAATAAAAGCATACATCATTATTTTTAATTAATTTAATTTCTATCCTGCCGTTTGATCCAGCAGTCCCAAGGTAATTTATATACTTTTTTAAAAGGAAGTTAAATTTTGGTTGCCTCCATCCCCTTCAACACATAACATTGCTCTAAGTTGCTATTCCCAAATCCTCCAAGCCTTATTTATTATTGCATTTATATCCTGCCTTTTTTCCTCCAATGAACCCAAGGCAGTGTACCTCCTCCTCCGCCTCTCCAATTTATCTTCACAACAACAACCCTGTGAGGTAGGTTGGGATGAGAGTCTGTGACTGGCCCAACTGCTGGCAATTGGTGCATCGGTCACCTGACTACATATCCTGAACTCCCCCCATCTCCCCATGGCTGCTTGTCCCCCCGCTCTGCATAATATTATGCATAGAACAGAATGCAGGGCCATACCTATCTGACCCTGTCGTGAGACACTGGTCCAGCCCCGAACACCCACAAGTTAGGCATGGATATCTGCAGAAGAAAGCTTATTATTATTATTATTATTATTATTATTATTATTATTATTATTTATTATTATTATTATTATTATTATTATTATTATTTCTTACCCTCCTTTCCCTCTGGATCGAGGCAGGGAACAACATGGAATACAAAAAAATAAAATACATAAAACTGATTAAAAATATAAAACCAATACATTATTAAAATCCTAAAATCTTTTAAGACATTTTAAAATTCAACTGGGTAGGCCTGCCAGAGAGATCCATCTTTATAGCTTTTATAAATTCAGAAAGACTGTTAAACTGGTGGATCTCACCCGGAAGCCCATTCCACAGTCTGGGAGTGGCAGAAGCGCTCAGGCTTCCCGCAAAATCTCTAAATCTTGGATTTAGGATTTTTGTAGCAATGCAGTTCACTGTAACAATATTATTTTAATGCACTGTTTTAAAACAAATATGTTAGTAAACAGGCTGCCCTGTTTTGTACCAGCTGAAGCTTCCGGACCGTTTTCAAAGGCAGCCCCACGTATAACGCATTGCAGTAATCCAAATGAGAGGTTATCAGAGCATGGATAACTGTAGCTAGGCTATCACTGTCCAGATAAGGGTGCAGTTGGTATATCAGCCTAAGCTGATAAAAGGTGCTCTTTGCCACTGAGTTCACCTGTGCCTCAAGTGACAGTTCTGGATCGAAGAGCACCCCCAAACTACGGACCCGATCCTTTAGGGGGAGTGCAACCCCGTCCAGGACAGGGCAAATATCGCTGGCTTTGCCACTTTACCATTGGATTCTACTCTAGTACCAGGTTTTTTTGTCTTTCTTGGTTGTCTTTCAGAAATTGGCAACCCTCTCACATCACCAAGTCCCTTTTTGCAAGTCTTATGCTTTGTGACACAGCCAACCTGGCAACCCTATGTGCATTGCACTACACCAAGAGTGGGAAAGTTGAGGTTCTCCAGACATTTTGGCCTACAACTCCCATGATCCCCAACATTGGTTATGCTTGCTGGGGCTGGCCAGAATTTGCCCACCCCTGCACTACACCATCCATTACCTGAAACATGAGGCCAATTTGCTTCCCAGTTCTCTTTCTAGCTCTCCCTCTCCAGCCTCAGGACCTAGTTCATAAGTTACAGAGCAATCACAGTTTTATCCATACATTTCCTCTTTTCATGTAATTAATGAGAACATAAGAAGCTGCCTTATATTGAGTCAGACCATTGGTCCATCTAACCCAGTATTTGCGACACAGACTGGCAGCTGCTCTCCAGGGTTTCAGGCACTCCAGGGTTTAAGTGTCTTTCACATCCTGTTTATGACTTGACTTCTCCATGTTTTCTAAAATTAAACTTTTGTATGCACTCCGGGGGAGATGCACCGGCCGTCCCCTGCAGCTGGTGTTTGCTGATCTCCCTTCACATAAGAGGTAGAAATGTTGTGTTAGGGATGAGGTAGAGAACCATGGAGACAGGAAGTGGGTGGCACTGCGCTTCCTGTTCTCCCGAATACATCTGTGTTGTGTCCAAAGTTGCTCTTAATGAAAACAAGAAGGAAGCATTAAAAAAAGAAGCAGCAAGCACTGGTATTACTGTCCTATGTTGCTGTACAAATAATATCGGTTTTTTGCAGTCCCTAGGACCATAAAGTAAACAGTTTGCATCTGACCCTCAAATTATGGCACGTTATCTTAACAAGCCCCGGGAAAGTAAACTAGAAAAAAGTTCAAACACACAGTTAAGACCTTGCTTTGAGCCTCTCTCTACATGTTGATTTATATTGGCCCGGTTTCCCCTTGTCTGTTTACTTACATAAGAGCAACAGCTGCCCCTCAAATCCTAACTGTCTGGATTACTTGAACAGCCACCTGATTAGCAATGAGGTTGCAAATTAGCAAATGAATACTGAATTGTTTTTAAGAAGCCGTTTGGTTTAAGCACTATAGCTACTCTTTGACAGTTAACATTAAACAAAAAAGCATTTCTCCTTTTGTTAAAATTAAGTCTTTAAAAATCACTGAGAGGAATTCATGAAATTCATGACCATTGAATTTCCTTCCTAGAGATTGCATCTATTTACCCAATGTCATCTTTTTAAAAAAAAATTACTAGGATACACCTATGATTTCATGAAGCCTATTCTAGGAAATTATATCATTTATTAATCATTTCAGCATTCAAACACATTATTAAGGGATTTGTGCTAAGTACATGACACAACACAGCATAATTTTGGTTGCTTTGGTTAAACTACTGAAAAACAGCCTATAGATCATTTTTCGGTAAATGTTATGTTTATAACATCTGGTAATGCTGCAACTTAGTTTTTACATGTAAGCAGTCCCAAAGCGGTATTACATATCTAAATATGTTTTTGGATTGACTTACCCACAGGGATATCAAAGTTGGTTGAAAACTCCTCCTAGAAATCCTCAAGGAAGGATTACTCAGGTGTGCTTATAGCCAACTCAAACCAGGGGATGCTGTTGCACCATGTCCTGCCTTGTTGGTCCCTGGTTGGCCACTGTGTGAACATAGTGCTGGACTAGATGGACCCTTGGTCTGATCCAGCATGGCTCTTCTTATGTTCTTATGTTCTTATACCGCCCCACTTGGCAGTTCATAAAAATAAAGAACCATTAAAATACATTAAACAAATGGCAGAACAATTTACATAAAAACATATAAACAGCATATACCCAGACAGCATATATCTAAAAATGTTATTTTTAAAAAAAACAACCAACCCAAAGACAATCCAAGACTTGATTAAAAACTCATTAGATGCTGCTAAATATCTGAGAGTAGAGAGCAATTTTAACGTGGTGCCAAAAAGCTAACAATGTTGGTGCCAGATGAGCCTCATCAAGGAGATCAGTCCATAATTGGAGGCTCTCTCCCTTCTTGCCACCCTCCGAGCCTTAGGAGGAGGCACCTGGAGGAGGACCATAGATGTTGAACATAGTGTACGGGTCAGTTCATGTCAGGAAAGGTGTTCCATCAGGTATTGTGGTCCTGAGCCATATAAGGCTTTATAGGTCAAAACCAGCACATTGAATCAGGCTCCGAAATATACAGGCAGCCGATGCGAGCAGGCCAGAGTCGGTGTCATATGTATGGACCTTCTTGTCCCTGTTATCAATCTGGTGGCTGCTCTTTGCACAAGTAGCAGTTTCTGAACTATCTTCAAAGGCATCCCCATGCACAGTGCATTTCAGTAATCTAACTTGGAGGTTACCAGAGCATAGCCAACTGAAACCAGGTTATCCCTGACTAGATGTGCTGAACCGGTGCTTGGCTGCAACAATGGACTGGATGAGGGCTAATAAACTGAAGCTCAATCCAGACAAGACTGAGATGCTGCTGGTGGGTGGTTCCTCTGATCGGATGGGGGGTGTTCAACCGGTTCTGGATGGGGTTGCACTCCCCCTGAAGGAGCAGGTTCGTAGCTTGGGGGTTCTCCTAGAACCATCTTTGTCACTTGAGGCTCAGGTGGCCTCGGTGGCACGGAGTGCTTTCTACCAACTTCGGTTGGTGGCCCAGCTACGCCCCTATCTGGACAGGGATAACCTAGCTTCAGTTGTCCATACTCTGGTAACTTCCAAATTAGATTACTGCAATGCCCTCTACATGGGGCTGCCTTTGAAGACGGTCCGGAAGCTGCAGCTTGTGCAAAATGCGGCGGCCAGATTGATAGCTGGAACAGGGAGGTTTGAGCATGTAACACCGATTCTGGCCCGCTTGCATTGGCTGCCTATATGTTTCCGAGCCCAATTCAAGGTGCTGGTCTTAACCTATAAAGCCCTACATGGCTTGGGACCACAATACCTGATGGAACGCCTCTCCCGACATGAACCTACCCGTACACTGCGCTCAACATCTAAGGTCCTCCTCCGAGTGCCTACTCCAAGGGAAGCTCGGAGGATGGCAACAAGGGCCTTTTCAGTGGTGGCCCCCCGACTGTGGAATGATCTCCCTGATGAGGCTCGCCTGGCGCCAACATTGTTATCTTTTCGGCGCCAGGTCAAGACTTTTCTCTTCTCCCAGGCATTTTTAACAGCATTTTAACAGCATTTAACAACGTTAAGTTTGTTTTTAATGGACCCCACAATTGTTGTTTTTAAATGGATACTGTTGTTTTTATACTGTTTTTATGTGTGTGTGTGTGTGTGTGTGTGTGTGTGTGTGTGTTTAAATTGTATACTTTTAATGTTTACTATTTTTAAATGTTGTAAACCGCCCAGAGAGCTTCGGCTGTGGGGCGGTATATAAATGTAATTAAATAAATAAATAAATAAATAGATAGGGGTGTAGCTGTGCCACCAACCAGAACTGGTAGAAGGCATTCCATACTACTGAGGCTACTTGAGCCTCAAGTGACAAAGATGGCTCCAGGAGGACCTCCAAGCTGAGCCTGCTCCTTCAGGAGGAGTGTAACCCATCCACAACAGGTTCAGCACCTTCCATCTCGTCAGATTGAGCACCCACTAACAGCCCCAATCTTGTCTGGATTGAGTTTCAGTTTATTAGCCCTCATCTAGTCTATTGTCGCAGCCAACACCAATTTAGCACATCCACAGCCTCAGATGAAAAGGAGAAATAAAACTGCATGTTATCAGCATACTGATGACAGTGCACTTCAAAACTCTAGAAGAACACACTCAGCAGTTTCATATAGTTGTTGAACAACATGGAGGAGAAAACCGGTCCTGCAGAACCCCATACCCCATGGGGCCGAGCAGTATTCCCCAAGCACCACCTTTGGGAGCCAACTACCCAAGTAGGAGTGAAACCACTGCAATGCAGTACCTCCCACTCCCAACTCAATCATCCCAGATGGATACCATCATGGCTGGTATCAAAAGCCTCTTAAGATCAAGGAGAATCGACAAAGTCACACATCCCCATCACTAGTGTAATGTGAGCTTTACTGATGAATTCATGGATGTTTCTGACCAATTCATGGGGGTTTCAAATTATTGGGATAGTTCCATAACAAAAAGGCACCCCCACCCCCATACAAACAGTTCAACATGCAATGCCAGCAAAGTCTATGAACAGAACATATTTATTTATTTCTGTCTTATGAAATAAATGATAGAATAAATGATAGGGAGTACAAAGTGATATGACTATAGTTCAATTACAGGACTGTAGAAGTACTACTGTCACACAGTTTGACCACCCTAGGATTGGAGGAAGTGGATTGTAGTTACAACCATGAAGCTATCTAAGCTTGCAGAATTGACACCCTCACAACAACCCTGCAAGGTAGGCCAGTCCTAGGCCTATGAGGTAACTTTAAAACAAATTAAATTAGTTTCTTTTCTTTCCCCACCCCCCCAACGCATGGCCAGGGCTGCCTTGAAGCTGTCACCATGATTTTCCTTGTCCCCACAGAAAACAAAAACTACAACTTCCAGCATGCCTTTTGCTGCAGTGTCCGACATGCCCAATGGGAGTCCTGCTGCTGGGGGTCATGAGAAGTAAAGTCTGGCTGAGCCAGTCCACATTGCACTGTGCAATTGGTGGTAGGTCTTGAAGGAGCTGGCTAGTTGACTCATGGGTAGCTTGGTCATTGCCATTGGCGACGGGCCCAGAGCTGTACCCTCCTTCCCTTCTGCCTAGTAACCGAGGCAGCCAGCCCAGGCACTCTCCCTTCAGGCCCAGAACAGCGAGCTACTTCCAGATGATGGCCACCAAAGCCCAATAAGTCTTCCCTCCTTCCCAAGGCATACTGTGAGCTGTAGCCATAAGCCTAGGCCCTTGAATAATGTGTTAATCTTTGAACACCATCTGAGATATGGTGGGAGAGTGGGCCTTCTTAGTGTAGCACCTTGTTGAGTTAGGATTGAGAGATAGTGAACTGGTCACACATAGCAACCTGGTTTGCTAACCCATGCTTTATTTAAAATCAGCCAACCTACATGTCAGTACTACACCTCCCAGCATGCCTTTGGTGGCCCTCAGGTGCCCATGTCCTCTCAGAGGTGCTTTCCTTCTCTCATTGCCAATACTGCCAATCAATAGAGCATCAAGGAGTAGCATCATCGAGGAGGAGAGGTAAACAGCTCTCAGTGGACATGTGCAACTCTGGCCAAGTCCTGCTGGGACTGACTCACCCACCAAGTTCTCCATCAGGAGCCTGTACTAAAGGGCCGAGCACTTGCCCCCTTCATCAAGCCTGTTTCCGGGCATGCACAGAGTACCTCCCCTCCCTTCCTCTTAAGGGCAAAGGCCATGTGCACACTTCCCCCAGATTCTGAGAAAACAACAATATCAAGACAGGGCCCCTTTGATATTGTTCAGAGTTAGGCCTCTCAGGCAGGGGCGTAGCATGGGGGGGTCCCCCTCAGGGGCAGTTGCCCTGGGCGCAAAATTCTTAGGGGTGCAAAAATTTCAAAAAAGAAAAGAAAAGAAGTAGTAATAATAAATAAAAAAAATAAAATCTGTGTAGATCCAACTGTGTAGACGGGGCAAATAAACGTTGCCATGTAACATTTTACAGCATTTTTCTTGTTGCGCACAGGTCAGGAAGGCCTTGCAGGCTGCATTTCCTCCCAAACGGGCCTCTCTAGCACTCGCGTTGCTGCTCTGGCTACCTTCTAAGTCATCCAGAAGGAGGACAGAGCAGCGATGCGTGTGGTAGAGAGGCCCGTTTGAGAGGAAATGCAGCCTGCAAGGTGATAGGTTATCATATCATTGTCTTATATAAGGAAGTCAGTCCTGATGAGCAGATTGCTAACTGTACAGTTTTAGATTTGCTTTGGTGGGTGTACAAGAGGAAGCTGCAAGAGAGTTTGACAAACTTTGTTGTGACATTAAGAATCTTTCTAACTATCACTGTTTCAACTGCCAATTGTGAAAGAAGTTTCTCAAAACTTAAATTAATCAAAACGTATCAGAGATCTACAATGACCCAGGAAAGACTGAGTAACCTAGCAATACTGTCAATTAAGAGAGATTTCAATGTAGATTTCAATACTGTTATTGAAAATTTTGCACATATTAAAACCAGGCAATTTTAAATAAAT
Source organism: Elgaria multicarinata webbii (assembly GCF_023053635.1). Lineage (NCBI taxonomy): Eukaryota > Metazoa > Chordata > Lepidosauria > Squamata > Anguidae > Elgaria > Elgaria multicarinata. Next base: position 49,911,453 of record NC_086176.1, on the reverse strand, counting down.
GTAAGTATCGGTATACTAGTATTAAATTAATTTTACTTTAAATAGATCAGTATTTTCTTAAAATATAATACATGTGCTTGGGGGGGGTAAGGGGTTCAGTACTGGACTGGTGGAAGGGACTCAGGGAGTGCTAAAGGTCCACAGATTAGGGGCACAATACTTGCCTTGCCCCGGGCGCCTGCAACCCATGCTATGCCACTGCTCTCAGGGCTTTGCTAGATGAAGGGTTAGCCCGGTGCAAGCCCCGGGCCCGCCCTGTGCATCCAGATTACGCACAGGGGATCCCGAGCTCAGGCAGGGGTAACCATCCCTTGACCCGGGATAACCGCTTGTGGCCCAGTATTTCCCACGGTCTCAGGCTGAGCCCGAGACTGCGGGCATGTAGTCTGGTCCGCTGCTTTTCCCGGCTACCGCAATTACTTTCAAGTAGCCAGGAAAAGCGGCGGACAGGGTGCAGCGTTCCGCAGGAGCGCTGGGCCCATCAAGGCAGGGGGAGAGATTGGGGGTGGGGAGATCACGGGGGAAAGCGGGGATTGCGGGGGGAAGCGGGAATCGTGGGGGGAACCCTTTTTAAACAACAACAACAACAAAAAACACCACTTACCGTTGCCGGTGGTGCACTCCTGCGCACCCAGACCTTTAAGTCAAAAACAAAATGGCAGACACGATGGGGCTTTCCTGTAGCCCATTGCGTCGGATGTGTGGGTAGGAGCAACAGCTTGTAGCGCGGGCTGGCCCCTCCATACACCCGGATTTTCAGGTAGGTCTAGCAGGCCCTCAGTCACACTGTTGTATCAAGTTATGGCTTTAAAACCATGCATGGTGGGTGGGAGGAGGCACTGCACATAGATGTAGCCAATTTGTGTGGGTTGTTTCCTTTTATGTGGAATTGGGTTGACTACTCGAGAACAACCTTAGGAGTCTGTGTTGTGAAAGGCATGCAGCGGCCACCCATTCATGCACTCACAATGTGCACCAAAGGCTGATAAGGCTGGCCTCCTGCCCAAGGCATGCTGGGAGTTCCACCAAAGGCATGCTGGACATTGTAGGCATAAACTTAAGTTTTTTAAAATTCTTTTAATATACTTTAAACCCCAAAACTTGTATTTTTAAATTTTTCTGGTACATTGTACAGCCAGAGTTATCACTGTGACAAATTTTAAGTTTCTAACTCATTTGGAAGTAGGTAAACATTTCCGGACATACATGACACACACATACTTTATAGGTAGAGATGAGCTATTAAAACACTGAACTCCAACAATATACCCCAATTTTAAGATAGGGAAATAAATCTTTTAAACACGATAGGACTTGCTTCTGAGTCTGCATAACTTCAGACTGCTTGGCCATAATCCTATCCTCACTGATTTAGGGGTAACTCCCATTGTATTCATTTTAGTTACTTCTGAGTAAATAGTGTAAGATCAAGCTGCATATCTGGAATCTTATGCATGCTTATTCAGTAATAATATCCCATTGATTTAAGTGGGACATACTTCTGGGTAACCATGCATAGAACTGGGCATTAAACATGTAATATCAACATCAATTGTTATGCAGGACTTTTCAGTTAATTTAAATGTTAATGGGTTCTGTATGCTTATCCCTGTTGCATCGAGAACATTTTATTTCTTTGTCAGAGTGGTTGTGGTCTGCAAAATATTTCCGGTACACTCAGTTGCTAGTACCAATAGAAGTCTACATGTTACAGTAATTCTTATGGCAATTAGGAAACCTATGTTAATGGTTTGGTGGTTTGGTAGGGCCATAAAAGAATAATTGTAAAAGCGATTTCCCATAATGCAAGTGTGCATGTTTGTATGTGCAAATGTGCATGCATGATGCAAAATATTCTTCCATATAGACTGCCTGACTCACCCTACAGTTAGACTGGCCTGATGCATGTCCTAGCGATGATTGTTATGTTTCTGTGTGGCTTGTGGAGGTTGGATATGCTGACTCAAGGCATTCAATGTAAAACAACAAAATCTACTGTGGTTGTGTCCTTAGTGTATATTTACATTTATTTCAGGATTTTACATAGAAAGGTCTTCTGTATATGGACACTGCAAGGGCATCGCTGTGACCATTCCAAGTTGAAAATAATAAGCCAATGTTATTATGGGGAAAAACCACCCCTAGCTTCCTCCATGAGTAGACCTCATGAACAGAGTTTACATGGTTCCAAATATACTTTAACTAGCTTCAAAGGACCATATGTGGTATTGGAACAATATATAGCTACTGAGAGATACTAGGGAGAAAAATCTGATACAGTTACCCCTTTATGGAGGAATATGTGTCAGAACACTTAATACAGTGATCCCCAACTTTTTTGGACCTGTGGGCACATTTGGAAATTTGAAAAACTGACAGCAAAATGGCTCTCATGGAGAATGTGACTAGTCACATGATGGCTGTCATGGGGGCCTGGCTAGTCCAAAGAAAGAATTAGGGAGGCTTGAGTAGGGTGGCCATATGCCCAGCTTTACTTGGATTTGTCTGGGGTTTGGTGCTCACCTAGAAAAGTCTGTGTACAGAGACAGCCGATCAGCAGCAGGTTCAGAACCAGGAAGGAGAACCTGACGCCATAAAGTGTTCCAAGTTATTTTTTTAATTAAAATTATTTTTTGAAGATACAGAGAGTGGAGAGCTTTGTAGGGGCTGTTGGAAGTCCTGTGGGCACTGCATTGGGGACCCCAGCTTAATATAAATTTTGTTCTTTGCATACCACTTCCCTGTGGGTTGGATGTTTCAGGGGCAGCATTGCAGGGTTAGTCTCCTTTAGACAAAACAGCACAGTGGAGACCCATAGTGTCTCCATTTCTACTATTGTTTTTATTTACAAATACAAAGGAGACACAAGTAGAGGCAAAGAAGCACCTATGGAAAATAACTTGGGCAGCTTCCCAAAGCTACACCCCAGTTTCTGCTGTCCTGAGCTAGAAACTCTCATCTCTCTATTTCTGCCTATCTTAAAGGATTCTTGTGGTTTCTTCCCCATACAGATTACTTATTTCCAATGATGGGCTGTAGCCCTGTGTTAGAGCACCTGCATTGCATGCAGAAGGTTGCAGGTTCAATCTCTGGCATCTCCAAGTAGGGGCTGGGAAAGGCTCCTGTCTGAAACTCTGAGGAGCCACTGCCAGTCAGTGCATTGAACTAGATAGACAAATGGTTTGTCTCTGCATGTATGCCTGGGCGTTGTCTTTGCATTTCCATCTTCCTCACCCCACTCACCAGCTTGGAGCCCAATAAAGCTTGTTGCCTGAAGACCATTGCTGGAGGGGTGCTTGGTGGAGACAGGCTTGGTGGAGAAACTGGCTGAGTTTCAGCATCACACTAATCAACGGAGTGTGTGTGTGCGTACTAGGAACAAAATGGAAAACAACCGTTGATTAGCGTGTCATCTGAACTCAGCCACTTTGTGGGTATGTGAGGCTTAAAGGAGGACTGGCAATCTTTCTTTACCTTCCCAGGTGAGAGATGGGGAAAGGAACTATGAGAGAAGATGCGGCTGAGAGCTAGGAGGAAGACTGTCACAAATGAGAGGAGTGGCTACCAACCTGTGCTTGTAGGCTAATTGTGGGGACACTCAGGGGGAATTGAGTTTTCTTTATATGTTTTAATATTTCTGTATTGTGCTTCATTCTCTCCCCTGTTTAGTGCTCAGTTGTTGGATTAGTTTAGTGTATTGCTTTATTGGATATTATATTATTGATATTTCTATGATGTATTTATCTGCCAGCATTATGGTTATTTGCAATTGTTTCTATAGCATTTTGGAATATTTTTGTATTTATTGCTGTCCGATATCCTGAAAATTATATCTACTGTTGTTTGTTATGTTGTGAGCCAACTTGGGCACAATTTTGTTGAAAAGCAGCATATAAGTAAATAAATAAATTGATGATGATGCATAAGGCAGATTTTTATGTTTACTCACCACTTCCCCACTCAGCTGGAAGTTTCAGGAGCAGCACTACAGAGATTAGTTGAGGAAACATTCAGAAAAAAATCAATTGCCTTTAAAGGATTCTCAAGTCCTTTCGTCAGATCACAGATGCTATTCAAGTGACACTTCAAGGCAAGTCAGATAGACTCATTCATAGAAATCAGATAGCAAAATTGCAGCAATATAGTTATTTTATTCATTAATCTTTATTACCACCGATAGTCCAAAGATAAATACAGTGAGATACAACCAGTAAGGATATCTCCTTAAAACAAAGGATAGAAAAAAATAGAATTTAAATCAAAGATTTCTACAAATATATAGGTAAAAAGCTTTGCTCAGATTTAACATTATTAATAAGACCATAATGGAATGGAATAAAAAAATCATTTAAAATAATTAACTTCAAGTGTACAAGGCCGCCCTCCCCCCGATTACCCACAGAGAAGAAAACCTTCAGCCTGCCAGCTGTTCTGGTCCTCTCTGCCAATGCTAAAAAAACTTGGCAACTGCCAAGGTAACTTTTGGGGTTTAGTCAGAGTAAAAAAATCTTGCATAGTAATTTGCTGGTCTACCTGGTAAGAGACTCAATAGGGGACTAATTAGATGTTTGTGAACAGAGTAGAACTTACAAAACAAAACATGTCCTACAGTTTCCACATCCTGTTTTTTATGCAGAAATACTCTAGTGGAGATTGGAATGTCGGGATACCATTACTGTAGTTATTTGACTTTCTTATTTTACATCTTGACTGCAAATTTAATTTCCTTCTTTTTCACCAGAGCAGAAGAGATTTCAGGTAGTGCAATCCTATGCATCTTTATTCAAAAGGAAATCCTGCAGTGTTCAGTGCAGCTTCCTCACAAGCAAGTGTGCATAAGACTGCAGCCTTCAAATGAGAGAAATGAGATTGTAACTAACTAGGAGCCAACGAAGAGGTGATGTCCATCACTTTACTGTTAATCACCAGCTGCAAGGGAGCCTTGGGACCATAGGGGGAGGGGAAACGTAACACTTTGGGTTCACACAATCGGTGGTTGGCAATTAGGGATGTGCTCTGCTCCGATTAGAATCGGAGAATCAGAAGCGAATTGGCCTGCTCTGCCTTGCCCAGAGGTGGAGTAGAAGCGGACCGTGGACCTTTAGAAGCACGACGAAGAGAAGCGCCCATAGGCGGAGTGCTTCTCTTTTCGCGGCGCGATCCGATCACCATTTTGGAAAATTTCGCCCGTAGGATTGCATTGTGGAAAAGAATCGAGGATAACTGTGTTGCTTTTAAAGCTTTCTTTCTGAAACTTCTTGTGCACAGAGAGTCGTGGCTGGGGGTCATTTTGAGCCTACTCTCAGCTCTCTGCATGGTGCGGTTCGCTTGCTATAATTTTTTTAAAAATCTGGTAAAAAAAGCGGGAGAGGTACCTTTTTGAAGTGTTGAGAGGCAGAGTCATGATCACATGATCCCAAAGTTGGAGGAGGGGATAGGCAAAACGGGTAACTTGGGATACTGGGAAACTTCTCTTTCTTAGTCTGAACGGACTTTTCCCAGTGTTTTTTAAAACAGTTGCCCCACCAAATGCACAAACACAACCTGAAATCATATGCTAAGCAAATAAATAACAGATAGGAAACACAGCACTGCTACCCACCCTAACCTTGGTGAACAACTGAATAGATGTGGTGCAAGGGGATGAGGTCCCCTAGGGCATGTGGACGTGCCCAGTGCACACACACACTGTGTCCTGCCCTGAAGGGTCATCAGAGCCCTCCAAAGGTTAACCAGTGGAGACTATTTTTATTATTATTTATTTATTTATTTATATAGCGCCATCAATGTACATGGTGCTGTACAGAGTAAAACAATAAAATAGCAAAACCCTGCCGCATAGGCTTACATTCTAATAAAATCATAATAAAACAATAAGAAGGGGAAGAGAATGCACCAAACAGGCACAGGGTAGAGTAAAACTAACAGTATAAAAGTCAGAACAAAATCAAGTTTTAAAAGCTTTAGGAAAAAGAAAAGTTTTTAGCTGAGCTTTAAAAGCTGCGATTGAACTTGTAGTTCTCAAATGTTCTGAAAGAGCGTTCCAGAACATAGACTAATGCCTATCATGAGTTGAAGTGGCAGGTTGCTTCTTAAAGACTGGTCCCTAGAAAGGGCCAGTCAAAACTGGCACAGTTCCCCCTCCCCCTGGGCACGTCCACTTCCCTCTTACTGGTAAAAGACAGATATAGCCTTTTTTTTAAAAAAAAAAATCTTCTTGTTGTTTATTCAGCAACACTGCTGCTTTTAATTCCACCTCTCCTTTGTTTGTTTGTTTATTTATTTATTCCATTTTATACTTACACCCCATAGCCCAAGCTCTCCTGGCTTTTCCTCTTCAGTGAAGTCAGGCAGGCTTTCATTGTGGTTCAACTCCTTATTGTTGTTGTTGTTGTTGTTGTTATTGTTGCTATTAATATTAATTAGTACATTTATTAACATTATTATTTTGTTTAGTAATGGCTGTGATCACAGTGCAGTCAATCAACTCTGAAGCAAGGATCACAAAGCTTTACTCTTATCCTCCTAGCCTCCTAGTTATGGGATGCAAAAGAAAAGGCATCTCTCTGTGCTGCTCCCACCTCACAGGGATGGTTTGCATTACTGGCTTTGAAACTATCCTTGGCTCACTTCTTTATGCCCCCAGAAATGTCTGCTGCCTGCCTGCCTTCCCTCCCTCCTCCCCTGCCCGCCTCGCAGGGATGGTTTGTGTGTGTCTTGCTTTGACTCAGGGGAGAAGTCCTTCCTGCGCTCACTTAGACTTTGGGAAGTTCCAAATCAATTTTTCAAGTGTGGAATTCATGGCATGTTGGGATTTCCTTTGAAATGGCCCCATTGAGCTGTCTGCAGCTTTAAATCCCTGAGATACTGGGGTGTCCAATTTTCAAAAATTCCCCAAAAATCATAGGATGCTTGGATTGGCTTGAGTCTTGGCATGCATGTGTATCCATGGATAATCTATCATGGTGACGAACTTGAGGTTTCTAACTTGAAAATTGACATAGTTCTAGCATGGGACTTGATTTGGGGTGAGTTAAAAGGTTAGAGCCCCGCCAAAAATCAGGGGATGATGGGATTTGCTTGAAACTTGGCATGATTGTGGATCTAGATGGCATCTGTGAGGGTGCCCACTTCAATTTTTTTACTCTGTCAAAATGTTGGAGAACAGTCCATGTCTGAAAATGGGGTGTCCGATTTTCATAAATTCCCCAAAAATCAGGGGATGATGGGATTGGCTTGAGTCTTGGCATGCATGTGTATCCATGGATAATCTATCATGGTGCCAAACTTGAGGTTTCTAAAGTGAAAATTGATGTAGTTCTAGCATGGGACTTGATTTGGGGTGAGTTAAAAGGTTTAAGCCCCGCCAAAAATCAGGGGATGATGGAATTTGCTTGAAACCTGGCATGAATGTGGATCTAGATGGCATCTGTGAGGCTGACCACTTCAATTTTTTTTATCTGTCAAAATGTCGGAGAACAGTCCATGTCTGAAAATGGGGTGTCCAATTTTCATAAATTCCCCCAAAATCAGGGGATGATGGGATTGGCTTGAGTCTTCGCATGCATGTGTATCCATGGATAATCTATCATGGTGCCAAGTTTGAGGTTTCTAACATGAAAATTGACAGAGATATCGAAAGAGGTGTGGATTGGGGTTATGGGTGGTGCGTTAGAAGTTTAAGCCCCGCCAAAAATCAGGGGATGATGGGATTTGCTTGAAACTTGGCATGATTGTGGATCTAGATGGCATCTGTGAGGGTGCCCACTTCCAATTTTTTTATCTGTCAAACTGTCGGAGAACAGTCCATGTCTGAAAATGGGGTGTCTGATTTTCAAAAATTTCCCCAAAATCAGGGGACACTTGGATTGGCTTCAGTCTTGGCATGCATATGTATACATCCATGAGGTGTCATGGTGCCAAACTTGAGGTTTCTAACTTTAACAGAAAAAAAGTTGTAGACTTTTTTGGATTTCAATGCAAGCCTATGGGGGAAAAAAGCGGAGCTCCGATCCGGATCCGGAGCTCCGCAGCGGAGTGGAGCAGACTATAGGCGGAGCGGGGCGGAGCGAAGTGGCCCGATCCGCAAATTGCAGATCTGGAAGAGAAGCGGATCGGGGGGTGCATGCACACCCCTATTGGCAATGTGGCTTACATAAGCCATGGTGGCTAGGGGTGGGTAGGTACTGGCCACCATTGTGAATATTCAAACTATGGCAGGCAGTCACTTATTATGTCATGTGAACCCAGGCAGGGTGGCTTGTTACTGTGGTTAACAAGCCACCCCAAACCCATGGTGTGTTCTTATTTAAGCCATGCTGCCAGCCAATCCTTTTGTCTCCCTGGCACAATTTTTTAACAAACACCAACTTTCTGAAGCTGCTCTTTGCATTTCAAAGGCTCTCTTTGGAACCAATAGATGGTTCACAATGGCAAACCCGCCCACCCCGCCGAACAACCATGGATTCCCTATGGCTGCTATGGACATTTTTTTAATCATGGTAATTGCATTCATGGAATTAACGTCATGCCTAGTTTGGCCCTATGGATATGTTTAACAGAAAGTTTTTCACATTTTATTAATAACGTTGCAGTAACATGCATCCCGAGATTCCCTCCTTTCTCTTTCCCCACCCTCTCCTCTATAGTTCTAATTAAGATTCTCAATCATTGTAACTCTAAGGTAAGAGCCAGGTGAAAAAGGGTATCTCTTCAACAGCTATGTATACTGACGAAGCCTGAACTGGCTTTTTAAATTCTAGTTTATCTCTGCCCGATTACACAGTCCTTTTGTACAAAGATATTTATTATCTTTCCACCAACTCCCTCCGGTGTTTATTTCTCTTAGGGACTCTGTATAGAGAACGAGGTATGCACACATCTAATGATGCCATTCAGATTGTATTGTCCTTCATCATCTTTATGACTTTTCACCGCTATGACATTTGCCACTCTATGTAAAATGACTTGGCAGAAACTGAAGCGAAGATCAGTTTTTCTTCTTCAAATCCTCGGCCACCCCAAAACCATCACTGCTCACTTAGGGGTTGAAGACTCATGGGACAGCTGTTCTTCCCAAAGGCCACCCCACAAATGTCCACCTAAAACACCAACGCATAGAATTGGTCCATTCATTTACAAACGGAAGGTATCTCTATGTGGATCTACTTCAAATATTTAATAGCTTGTACAGCTAGTACCGAGCAAATTGATAATTGGAAATTCAATATTTATACACAGTTGCTCTGCTGAATTGCTGTTAAAAAAAAGTATGATATGATTAGAATTGTTATCAGGTGTTCTTCTTTGAGAAAAAAAATCTTGATCAGATTTGTTAAAAGTGTTATTATCTTTCATTAGTGGCAGGCAACTACGGGAGGCTTGGGTGCCATTTTTGCCCCCTGGACCCTCTTGCTGGCTGCAGCCCTCACAGTTGTCAAACAAATAATGATTTTAAAAGTAAAAAATGGCCATTGTAGTGGCATCTGCTTGTTTGCAAACTAAATTTGACTCTTTTGGCACAGTGTTCGAGGTGGCTTTTGGCATCGTGACAACAAAGGAACACAACCCTGAGCCTCTTTGTAGTTGCATTGTCCCTTCTCATGAGTCGTGATTGCATTCAATATTTCTTTTGAAATATTTTGAAATAAAGGAAATGCCTTAAACCAGGATGAGCAAACTGCAGCCCGCGGCATGTGAACTGTTGAGATTTCTGGCAAGAATCCCTTGTGCCAGTCCCTTCCTTGGTAGCCTGCTGGGTGGGAAGGAAGAGGGAGAGAGAGGGGAAAAAAGGGGTGGCTGAAAGGCACAGAAAAATGGGCCCCTACTTTAAAATAATGGGTATCTTGCAAGCCAACTAGCAATGCTCAGTTACCTTGTGGTGAAGATAATGGTCATAGGAATTGGACTTCAGGAATTCTAAACAGTAGAGGTGGGCATCTGATTCAGCTGAATCCCAAATCTTGAACCGGATCGGGATCATTTGGACAAATTCAGGAGCTGTCCGAACTGAAGTGGGCCCTCTACAAAGTGGGCTGAATCTGAATCCTGAAGATTTGGGATTTGGAGAGACACAGAGCCAAAAACAGATCTCCAAGCTCTTGATATAGAGAAAACACCAGGGGGTGGGGAGGAAGGCGATAGTTTTGTGACTGGCAGCTCTAATCACAGTGGATGCTTTTACCAGGCCTCCTCAATCCCACTGCTTTTGGGGAGGGAAGTTGAAACAATGTATTGTTCAGTGCCCTTTGCTAGTCCTCTCTCCCAGGAGCAGGAACATTAAAAGAGGACTGGTGGTATCTGTGGTCTTGGGAGAGTGTAGCATTGGGGGCTTAATTGGAAAACGATGAATATTCATATATTTTTCTTGCCTTTGCCACTGTATGCTACACATCCATCATACATGCTCCACATCTATCCCTGTCCTATTTCATATTCAGTGGCTTTGCTGCCGTTTCATTCATCATCACTTCCTAGCCCCTGTACCAGCAGGCACAGCTGGTCAGTAGAGGCTGGGAAGGTGCCAAAGTGCTGCTTCCTCCCTCCTTCCACTTCTCCCATTACCAAGCACCACTGTGCCAGTCAGTGTGGCTGATAATGTGTGCTTGCCTTGCTCTGGATGATTGTGCTGGATACTGGTGTGCTGCATGGAGTAGGGAAGGACTTCTGGGTCCTGCCTTCACGTTGCTGTGTTGCCGCTGCATTGCATTCAATCCCTGAGGTATTGCTGCTGCAGGGTGATGGCGGGTAATCCTGGTGCATAGGCAGCACAGGCTGGCAGCCATTCAGCACATCAGGCCTGCCTACTGCTTTCTGCCTGGCTTCTGGCAACCAATCAGTGATCACCATCTGCTCCGGACCACCATGGCTCAACACCAGAGCAAGGTCACACAGTGGAAGGGCTGTGGGGACGTCTCTTCTTCAGGAAAAGTCGGGGTAAGTCCCTGACCTTTCCAATGAGTGGCTCCAGAGAAAAGCCTCACCATGGCTGCGAATCCATGGCAGCGTTGTATAACCGACGCAGTGCCAAATCGCAGCCACTGAGGGGCTTAGAAGATGTATAGGCAGCCCTCATTTTAACTAGCCCAGCAAGAAGTCATTAGCCAATGGGACAGCTTGTGGGGCATAGCCAAAGAAAGGTAGCGAGAGTCTAATATAGAGAGTAGCAGCTTCAGCAGCCATCATTGTTTCTCCCATTTTTCACTCACAGGTGATACATACATGTGAAAAGACAGACTATTTCATGATCGTAATTGTCATCATCACCATCTGATCTTTTATTTTAATTTTAAAATATTTCTTGCTGCTGATTGCTGGCATTTTAGATTCATTTCTGAGGAGGGCTGAGGGAATCGAGGGTCATTTCCCCCTTTGTAGATTTGGGTCTCAGTCCCCCCCAGCAGAAATTAGTGTTTTGTTTTTAGAAATTCACCCATGGGGGAGGGAAGTAAAAAAATAATTTTCCTCTTGTGCATGGGAAGGAGAAGATAAAGGGTCTTGTCCATTTAAATTAAGTTTAAAAATTCATGTTTAGGCAGGGGAAAATAATTTACACAACCTCAAAAGTGTAAATTTCAACCTCTGTTGGCATCAATTAATTCCTTTACAGTGCAGTCCTATGTGTGTCTACTCAGAAGTAACTCCCATTGAGTTCAGTGGGTCTTACTCCCAAGTATAGGATTGCAGTATTAAAAACTTTTTCCCTCTGTGGGCTCTTTGGCTGGCTGCTTATACTAACTAATTTAGCCTAACATGGGTTTTAAAACTTTCCTTTCTCTAGGGTGGAAGTTGGGAGAAATTAATGAAAGACTGTTTTTTAGGGCTGTGCATGGACCCCCTGATCAGCTTCGTGGCCGCAATCTGGAAAATCCAGATCGGGCCTGATCTGCTTTGGGCCGATCCGCCCGTTCCCCGCTCTGCTCTGTGGAGCGAGATCTGGCTTCGCCACTGTCGCTGCATGGGCGGCGGCGGCAGCCCCGCTGCCAGATAAGCCACTCCCCCCCCTTACCTGTGTCCGTCATTGCGGGCTTCAGTTGAGGCCCTGGCTTGAAGCCAGAAGAGGCCTCAGCCTTCACTTTCAGCTTCAAACGGGGCCTCAATTGAAGCCCGCGACAGACTGCGACAGACGCAGGTAAGCCTCCCTCCTCCCTGCCCTCTTACCTGGCTCCACCATTGCCGTTGTCACATGGACGTCGGCGGCACCAGGTAGGCCAACTCCCCTGCCCCCTTACCTGCGTCCGTCGCGGGCTTCAATTGAGGCCCCGGCTTGAAGCCGGAAGAGGCCTCGGTAATGGTCTTCGGCAGGCGCAGACTTATACACAGATGGACTTTGGACCAACAGGTCATTGACCAGGTTTGCTCATTTAGATATCTGGGCATTCTCTTTAGTGAGTCCCTCTTGTGGAAAGGGCAGAGGAAGCAGCGAAATTGAAAGCACAAAAAACTATAGGGGCTCTAATGAAGTTTTATTATAATAAAGGTGGACAGTTGATTGAACCTGCCCTAAAAATCTTTAACACCAGAGTAATAACGCAGCTGCTTTATGGGTCTGAAATCTGGGGGTCTGACAACACCATGACCAAAGCCTTGAAAATTGTGCAGAACAACTTCCTTCGAAAACTTTTCTCTCTTCCATCTGGTACCCCTGCAGCTTTCTTGCACACAGAAGCTGGTAGTTCTTCAGTTAGGGCAAGAATTGAGAGTGCTCAGCTAAAATATTTTAAACGAATCGCCATCTTAAATGGATAACAATTGTCATTGTTATCCATTTAAGATAGTGATTTGTTTAAAATATTTTAGCTGCATAGTTATCATCTCCCTGAATTGAAGCTTGCTATAGACATGGATAAGAAGCAACTAAGGGATTGGTGTTTTTGGATGGATTCCAGGAGGGTCCTGCAACTTATTAAAAATTATAAATTCTCTCGGTGGTTCCCAATTCTAAAAACAGAACACTATAGAGCATGTTATCTGTCCAAATTGAGGCCACTGCCCCTGAGAAATGCTTTCATTGAATTGAGATTTCAAGTGATGCCAACCGCAGTGCTGGACGGACGCTACCACAAGGTACCATTCGAATTGAGATTATGTATCTGTCGTCAACAACAAGTGGAAGACATAGCACACTACATGTGAACTTGCCCTCTGTATAGGGACCCAAGAGAGAGACTCTTGAAACTGCTGCTGACATATGGAGGCTGGAATGCCCAAGCAGAAACAGTTCTCTTCCTCCTTAGCGATACCAACAGTTATGTCACTCATAAAGTGGCCCTGTTTGCACTGGCAGTGAAAAAGATTAGGAAGAGAAAACTAGATAAAATTTCTATAAACTGCCACGGAGACTCAGAGTGCTGAGCAAAATGAGAGCTTTAGTCATAATAAATTTAAGGTCGTCTGTATGGTTCTCTTGGTTATTTGAAACTATTGTGTACTTTTATAGTTGTATGCCTTTCTATGGATGTATTTGTCATGGCCTTCGGCTAGCACAATAAACTTATGATGATGACGATGATGAAGAGGCCTCGGCCTTCACTTCTGGCTACAATTGGGAGCTCAATTGACGCCCGTGACGGACTCAGGTAAGCCTCCCTCCTCCCTGCCCCCTTACCTGGCTCCGCTGCCACTGCATAGATGTCGGCCCTAGCAGTGCCAGGTAGGCCAACCCCCCTGCCCCCTTACCTGCATCTGTCGCAGGCTTCAATTGAGGCCCCAGCTTGAAGCCAGAAGAAGCCTCTACCTTCACTTCCGGCTTCAACTGGGGCCTCAATTGAAGCCCGCGACAGACACAGGTAAGCCTCCCTCCTCCCTGCCCCCTTACCTGGCTCCGCTGCCACTGCATAGATGTCGGCCCTAGCAGTGCCAGGTAGGCCAACCCCCCTGCCCCCTTACCTGCATCTGTCGCAGGCTTCAATTGAGGCCCCAGCTTGAAGCCGGAAGAAGCCTCGGCCTTCACTTCCGGCTTCAACTGGGGCCTCAATTGAAGCCCGCGACAGACACAGGTAAGCCTCCCTGCCCCCTTACCTAACTCCATTGCCGTCACTGCAGGGACTGTGGTGGCAGCACCAGATGAGTCCCCCTCCCCCCCACTTACCTGCGTCTGGAGCTCCGGATTGAGGCGATCTTCTTCACCTCGATCTGCAGCCCCACTGACTCTCTTCACCTCTGCCTTTTCCAGAGGCGAATCAGGCCGCCTCGCTATTGCTTCTCCGAACCGAAGAGAAGCAATCAACAGCACAGCCCTACTGTTTTTCTCTGTTGTGGCTCTGGGGATATCATTATTATCATTACCATTGTAACATGCAAAGGGGTGGATTTTATCTGCTCTGAGAACCTGCTGCTGGATTCCAAAGAATGTTTTTCTGTGTGGCTTTGCAAATATTACTATTATTATCATCATCATAAGAATAAGAATAATGACTTTTTTGTGTGGCTGTCGATCCTGAACGTAAAGTCACTTGATTTTCTGAGCAACACATGTTGCTGATGGAACAGAGTAATGTTGCTTCAAAGGAGTGCTTCTGTTTTAGGGTCATGTGAAGGTTGTTAAACCTTCAAATAACCCATGTTGGCTGGGTTCACATGACACACAAACCATGGCAAACTCTGGGTAAGGCTGGCATATTCATAATGCTAGCCGGCATGCACCACAGCTCCTCACAGGTAAATCAACCCAAAATAGGCTGTCATGTCATGAGAACTGGCCCAGAGAGAGTGGGGTTTGTTTGAGTCTGTGTGAATGAGTGAAACCAGAGTTGCAGGCATGCTCTGTGTGTCCCTTTTTGCAATGGGTTGATGAAGGGTTTAAAAGACAGCTTTTCTGTATTCTGGGTCTGAAGATACAGAGTATTTCCACATAAGCAATTTACTGCATGTTTGTGTTTGGCCACTCATGTAAGTTTGTAGGTCCTTTAGATGATGTCGTCAACCTCAAGGACGTCTCCTGTGCTTCCCCCTTATCCTGTTTTTTAAAAAGACAGAGATAATCAGCTATTTAAAAATACATAAAATTAGTGCCATTTAATGTTGATATTGTGCTATAATTCCACTCTTAGATGGTGCAGTTTCATTGAAGTGAATGGAGCACGCAGAGAGAGGAAGTATTCAATTCAAACCATGTGGCTGCCCATGGCCACCCATGTAATGGTGCTGGTCGTAATCCCAGAAAAAAAGCAGAAGCAGAAAGCAGTAAGGCAGCAGGATTTTTTCTAGAATGTAGAGAAGCTTATAATTATGATGATGATACTATGGAAAGGATTTGATTTTCATTGGTGCTCTCAGAATTTGCTGGCCATGCTTGCTTCTGAGAAATACAGACCTTTGTACTTCTGAGATGAGATGTATCATAGGTTTTTTGTCCCCTGCTACTTCTGTTACTTCTGAGTAGAGCTGATGTGCTGTGATTGACATCACCATCACCATCATGCATGATCAGATAACTGCTTCAGAGGGATGTGCACCTAGTTCAGTTCCTTCAGTGTCATGGGCCTAATCAACACCAAGCAGGATATTGCACTATGAAAGCAGTATGAAAGTGGTATATAAAAGGCAGAAGCCACACCAAGCAGGATATAGATGTATGAAAGCAGTATATGGTATGTGTCAATGGGCCCTAACAGTTGTCAGTGCACTTCAATACCGCTATAAAGCAGTAGTGTGGCTCCTGCCTTTTATATACTGCTTTCATACAGCTTTCATAGTGCAATATCCTGCTTGGTGTAGATTAGGCCTTAGTCTGTTGAGGAGTTTGTGAGGTAGTGACACTTTCAGGCTTGTGGTTGTGTATTTATTTATTTATTTATTACTCAGCTGCAGCTCAAAAAGTTGTGGTAAATGTGTCTTTCGAGACTGCAGTCTAAATCCCTTCTGATGCCTTACATTGCAGGAGGAGGACAGAGGAGGGACAATAAGTAGAAGGGATGGGGCAGGGATAGGAAGAAAATGCTGCAAAGTTTAGGCCAAAGTTGTTGCTTTTTAATACTGGGAGGAGGAGTATACTGTGGTAGCATTTGATGGTTTAAAAATGCTGTGCTTTTTTATTGCCAGTAATTAACAGTTTATAACAGGTTATAAGCTTGTGAACTGCACTTTGAGAAATGCATGCTTTTCCTCCTCACTTCATTGATAACAGAACTTCAAACTGGATCCTTCTGGTATGTTTTGCAATGCTTTCCTCACATGCCACGCCTAAGGAAAGTTACTGTGGTTTCAGAAATTTGCAAAGTTTGAGTTTTGTGTAAACAATCTCCATGCAGAAAATAAATAGTAATGGCAGCTGAACAGCTGTTGTTCATCCACTCTTTATTTCGATAGGGATAGAATCATTCCTTAGGCAAGTATAATTATCTCTTGGCCTGAACTGTGATCTATAAAATGGGCTCAACAGAGATAAATGTTAAGACTTGTTCCTCAAAATATCCTTATAAAATGGGTGTTGGGAAGAACACACTGGCCACGTTTGGATGGCACTTTAGGCAATGGAGGAGGAAACAGGCAATGCACAGTACCTTATTTCAGAGGTACTCCCCACATGACATGTTGCCCTTCCCCCCATAGCATGGCTGAAAGTCTCTGTGTCCTGATACACATTTTGTAAAAATGTCATGACCATTTGCTGATTTCCAATTTTAGCCAATGGGACAAATGAAGATTTGAATTTCCAAATCAAGATTTGGACCCAAGTCAAAGTGGATGACCTCCAAATGGATCTGAGCCTAATTGGGCTGTTTTCCAAATTGCCAGATTGGGCCCTGAACCAAATCTTGTGGTCGGTGCACACCCCTACTTAATAAAGGACCTGGGAAGAAGATCCCTTTGAGCTCAGAAGGACTTCTAAGTAAATATATGTAGGATCTGGCTGCAAGCTGGATATCAGAAAACATTGCATCCTGCTCCGTGAGAAACCGCAACTGGTGGGGTGGGAATTTACATCTTCATTGAGCTCTTGAATCTGAAGCATCCCACCTTTCCTTGTAATTCATACATTTCTAATTATTCGCAGTTCTAACTTCATGTAGCTGAGCTGAAAGCCATTTCCATTTTAACAGTCAAATCAATTTGCCATGCTAGATTAATTCACTTCTTAGGTCAGAGGCTGTCTTCTCTGTGATGTTTGGAGTGCACAGAGGACTTTCTTCTCACAGCCCTTTAAATGTCACAGCTGTCCGTAGCCTGCTTTTCTTGCTGAAAACGTCAGGTGCAAGCTGTCTTGCAGTACAACACATCTGGAGGGCACCAGGTTGGGGAAGGCTGCTCCAGTATTATAGCACAAACATATCTGGAAGGAAGTCCTTTGATCTAAGGCATGCAGACATGGGGAAGAATTCACTTGTGTCGCGTATGCTGTTCCTCTGTTGGTGGCTGCCTCTGTGACTTAACTCATCAAAGGGCGGAGGTAAAAGCCCATTAGAGTATCCTTTTTGGGAGAAATCTCCCATAGGTTTTGCATTGCCAAAGCCATACAGAATATAAGGAGCGGAATTTTGCTCCAGCAAAGAGAAAGACATGGGATACTGTGATTAGGAGAAAGGGGATTTAATTAGATAATCTGAAATCTCAGTGTCAGGAAGCAACAATTAGGGACAGGAGAAAGGGACATAGCATTCTTATTTCTGCCAGTCTAGAAAGCCACAAGCATACAGGCAGGAGACAGTGTGCTTAGTCCATGCTAAAACAATATTTTGATTACCCTTACTCAGATTTGTCCAGGCCCTAACATTAGACAAAGGCTGCAAGATCAGGTACTGGATTCTGAGTAGTGTGTATGTGGGTGAGTGGGGGGCAATATCTTCACAGCTGTCCCTCTTGAACTCCCTGGCCATTCCCCTCTGTTGGGAGGACAGATCTGTGTGCCACTTAGCCTGCCCTGCACCCTCTAAGCTAGCCCACTGCCATTATGTGTGGTGGATAACGTTGTCTTATCACCCATGTTGAATCTGACCTATCACCAGTCAGATTTAGCTGCCAGACCAGTTGGCTTCCTTACATAGAATGGGTGGGTGGGGCATCTTGTCCTTCACCTCAGGCAGCAAAATGGTTTTAGACAGCCTTCTGCAATGTAGAAGCTAATATGGTGTAGTGGTAAGAGTGTTGGGGTGGGACTCTGGAGATCTGGGTTCTAGTCCCCACTCAGCCATGGAAGTTCACTGGGTGACTTTGGCCAGTCACAGACTCTCAGCTCAACCTACCTCTTCTTCACTACGGTCTTCTTCTTCACTATTGCTTGTTCAGCTCCCTCTAATTTTAACGCAGACAGTGGCAATGATGAATGAGAGCCTCTGGCCCTCAGGCAGTCAAGTGCTAGCAATGATGAGGGAAAGGATGAGGAGAAAGAGTGGTTGGTGACAATGGCAATGAGAAAGTAGACTCACTGAGGGATGGGGCCCATTGAGAGGCGCCTTGGCCAAGGGCCCTCAAAACTGGCACTGACCTTCAGCAGCTTGTGGGCTTCCCAGAGGCATCTGATTGGCCACTGTGGAAACATGATGCGGGACTAGATAGGCTTTTTGTCTGATCCAGCAAGGGTCTTCCTCTGTTTCTATATTCTTATGGAGAAGAAAATAAAGAAAATGGTAAGTGTGTGGCACAGTTCAAAACTTATTCAGAAGTAGAACAATGAGACACACACATACACACACGTTGCTACTTGTCTCTTGGATTGCTGCCAAGGTAGGACTGACTAGAGAATAAAACAAGGATATACTGGAATCCCTCCTTGACCCTTTGTAGACACACGTGTCTCATTCTTAACATCTTATCTTTGCTTCACTTTTAGCCATCCTTCCTTTCAGTAACCTTCTGCTGACCTATTTGTGTGTAAGGGTCTTTAAAAATATTCCCATAGCTGGCAAGCAAAATCCCTGTGGGGGATTTTGGTGCTCATTTTTGTGAGAAATATGATATTGCTATAGGGGGATACATCGAAAGCATCACCTTGGAGCTGAAAAATCCAAGCACACCCTTAGCAGCAGCTGCCTTGTTATTTAAGTACTGTAACATAGCTAACATAAGCTTTTTCTTCTGAGAGATATACCAAGCAATGTTCATGCCTAAAGTGCATTACAAACTTTAATTTTATCCCTAGTTTCCTTCATGTTGCCTCAGAGGAAAATAGGGCAGAGTGTTTACCTGACTTCCCCTGAAGTCGTGAAGTTTCTCTACAAGGAATAGAGTATAAAAGGATTTGCCTCCCTTCTAGTCTTACTTGCAGGCCATATAGCCTTCTTATTAGCCCTCTTTATACATTCATTCCAGCAGAATGGAGGTGCCCAGGAAGAGGGAGTAGCATCACAGCAAAAAGCTCTGCCCTGGCCGACATGTTTTATTATGTGTGTAGAGAGTCCTGCAAGGACAATTGCACACATGTGGGGGGATCTCTAACATTAGGAAGCTGCATAGGTTTGACATCTGGGGTGTGTGTCTATATGACCTATTTACCCCGTCATGGCTGCACAGTGGCACTGCATTGTTTATCTGATGCAGTTGTCAATTTGCAGCCCCATCAGGCTTTTACCCTTAAAACTGCACCTATTTTTATTTGCAGTGTTGTTTTACCAGGATTTTTTGTAGTTGCTCCGAGATCACCACATTGTCCCTCCGTCTGTTGATGTTGGCCTGGGTTCGAGTTAAGCCAGTGGACATTGCTGGGTGCAAATCCAAGTCCAGGATAAGCATAGGAATACAGGGCAGGGGGCAGCCTTGACAAACCCAATGTCTGCTGGCACTGCAGTTTTTCTGGCTAGATAACCTGCACTTCCTCCTGCCATCTAAATTTATCAGTCCATCTTGCCGCAATGATGCTCCGGGGTTTAACTTTACCAGAATTAACAGCTGTAGCTCACAGTTAGGTCAACTCATTATCGAGTGACCGATTGAACTGCTCAGCATTTCATGGTATTTTATTTCTTTTTCTTCTTTTTTCTAACTTTCCTTTTGTTGTTGTTTTTACAGCCTGGGTTCATTCCTGAGAGTGGCTTCCACTTCGGACTGCAAGTGGTGAGCAGGATGCAGAAGAGCTTGCTTAACTTATGCCCTCCCTGCTGCTCTCATGGTGTGCACGGTAGGCAGGTTGTAGGGCTAGGTACACTGCACCATGATTGGCCATTCACTTTAAACCAGAGGTGAAGAACCTCAGGTCTGAGGGCCAAATCTGCCCACCCCCACCCCATGGTTCCAATCTGGCCCTCTAGACTTCACCAGACATTTGTGCCCAAATTGTTTAGGGCTTTATAGAATAACAACATAACCTTGTATGGGGCTTGGTAGCTAACAGGCAGCAGGTGCAGTTCTTTTAACACAGGTTTTATGTGTGTAGAGCTAGGTGTCCCGGTGAGCACCCTAGCTGCTGCGTTCTGCACAAGCTGCAGCTTCCGAACCACACCCATGGGTAGCCCCACATAGAGCACGTTACAGTAGTCTAATCGTGAGGTTACCAGTGCTTGAATAACCATGGCTTGGCTATCCCTCTCCAGGAACAGGCTTACCTGGCATACCAACCAAAGTTGATAATGGGAGCTCTGGGCCACTGAGGCCAACTGGGTCTCCAGTGACAAAGATGGATCCAGGAGCACCCCAAACTATGGACCTGCTCCTTCAGATTTTGGTACAGAACTCTTTTCACCTCTGTCTTGTGGCAGATGCAAAATGAATCAAAGAGCATAAGAAGGGACCGTCTAATAAAGCCTTGTGCATGAGAAACTATTGGAAAATTTCTCCTCTGCCTGGAGAAATTTGTTGAAATTATCCCCCCTCCCCGATTTCTCTGCCTGCAAATAGGGTAGAGAATTTTGAGAGGCCATTGGCACGCAGCTCTAATTTATATTCCATCTTTTTTTCTCTTTAAAGAACCCAAAGTGGCGTATGTAATCCTTCTGCTCTCCATTTTATTCTCACAACAACAACCCTGTGAGGTAGGTTGGGCTGAGAGTCAGTGACTGACCCAAAGTTACCCAGGGCCTTGCTAGACCTACCTGAAAAGCTGGCCGGGAGTCGGGGCGACAGCGTGCTACAGCTAGCGCGTGCCGTCGCCCTTTTCCACGCGTAAGACGCGACGGGGCAAGGGGAAGCCCTGTCGCGTCCGCCATTTTTTTTAGCAGTTAAAGGGCCATGTGCACAGGAGCACACCGCTGGAGCAGGTAAGTGATTTTTTTTAAAAAAATAAAGGGCCCCCTGCTCCCCCTGCCCCTGATCCCCCCACAATTCCTGATGGCCCCCTGCCCGCTCGCTTGCCCGTCCTCCCCCCATGCCCGATGCCTTGTCCCCCATCCTTCTTTCCCCCCATCCACCAGGCTCGTGCCCGATGCCCGCTCTTCTCCGCCTGCCCCATCCCTGATGCCCACTCTTCTCCCCCCGCCCCATCCTCGATGCCCGCTCTTCTCTCCCCGCCCCCCATGCCCGATGCCCACTCTTCTCCCCCCGCCCCCATCCCTGATGCCCACTCTTCTCCCCCCGCCCCATGCCCGATGCCCACTCTTCTCCCCCCACCCCCTGTCCCTGATGCCCACTCTTCTCCCCCCACCCCCTGTCCGCGATGCCCACTCTCCTTTTTGAAGGATTTTTGAAGGATCATTCCAATTTTTTTGGTAGATAAGATGAAGGTCTAACCTACTGTCTCCAACCAAATGTCTGTGGGAACCCTAAAATAATGGCAGTAACCACCCTTGTTTTTTGTTTCAGTAGCTGGCAATCAAAGGTACTGCCTCCCACCATACACTTTTAAATGTTGTGGTTAATAATCATTGATAGAACTATACTTACTTTTGTTCAATCCATATTAGAAGTCATCAGTGTTAACGACCATAACAGTCTCTGGCCATGCAGTTAATTACTCATTGCTGACTAAGTACTTCCATTCATTTTTACCAGGGCCAGCCCTACCATTAGGCAGAGTGATGTGGCTGCCTGAGGCAGCTGATCATGAAAGGGCAGCAGATAGTCATTTCATTATTTATTATTGTATTTTTACTTCAAGGGAAAGGCACTTGTAAGATTTTCTGCCTCAGCTGCAAAATAATATGACCTTGGAAACTCTGCACTCTGTGTGTGTGTGTGTGTGTGTGTCCTTTGCATTGGGCAGCAAATGTCTTGGACTAGCCCTGATTTCTTCTGAATCCGCTTTGGGTTACCCAAACGTTTTTCTTGATCCACTCTCTCCCTACTGTTCAACTTTTGCTAAACCTTTATCATGCCCTTCTTTGGGGGGCAAGACAAAAAAAATAAAAAATAAAAAATAAAAAATGTGGGGGGGGGAGGTGTAGCTGCTAAATACGGATTTTAGGTAGTGTCTCTTAAATCCTTATCTAGCAGCTACACCCCCCCCCAATTTTTACTCTGAGTAGGGTTAGGAATTAGGAATATGGATTAGGAATTTAGCATGTTGGGTAGTTTTTTGTTTTCAATCCAGATCAAGGCCCCATCACGTGCTCTAGAGTAAAAACAAAAAAGACATAGCTTCTAGATACAGATTTAAAGTAATGTCTATTTTGGCCCTTCTTTTTGCTTGTTCTTTATTGAAACTAAAAAGCACCAAATCTTTAGGCAACCTTAAGCGAAAGCACCCAAATGGAACTCAATGTGGACACCTCCTCCTGTGCCCACAGGATGCCTTGCTGATAACTGTGATATTTTTAAAAACTTAAATTTTTAAGAGAGACATTCTCAGGAAATAAGGATGATGGGCAGCTGGAGGTCAGCACTTTGCTTTGAAACACTCCCAGTCATCTGATGTGGGTGGGGAGGCAAGAAAGCAGGAAGGTACCCCATTGTCAGTGCCTGGTAAGTGGGGAGGCTTGAAGATAGCAGTGGAGTAACCTGGGGAGGGGTTGGGATGACCCAAGAGACAACTGGGATGAGCTGACAGAGTTGCAGAACGACATGGGGAGATGGTTGCTGGATGAGTGGATCTTGTGTGCTGGGAATGTGGAGTGAGATAGGGGTGTTCCTATCTCCCCCCCCCATCCTTCAAATGAATGGGTTTGCATTTTGGGGCTTAGACTTCATCTCAGCTATATATTCAGGTTCTTGGTGAGGTTACTTGTCTTTTATCCTCACCAGTTTGCCTGGCAATACTCATAAATGTTTTGTGACTGGCCATACTCAGCAAAATAGCCATTTTGTGAATGGGCATGTCTCTATGACAGCCATGTTCTGGTGGCACCATTACTTATTATTAAAATTCCAAATGTGCCACTTGCCCAAGAGGATTAGAGTGCCATTTTAGTTGCTCTCCCAACCTCTAGCTCTACAATATCCTTTGAGGAGTGGGATAAACCTGAAACCCTGAGGTAAACTTGAAGTAAATTCCATAGACATTGATGGCCTTTAGTCTCAAGTTATTGTGCTTATGGAGGGTGACCATATGAAAAGGGGGACAGGGCTCCTGTATCTTTAACAGTTGCATAGAAAAGGGAATTTCAGCAGATGTCATTTGTATATATTGAGAACATGGTGAAATTCCCTCTTCATCACAACAGTTAAAGCTGCAGGAGCTATACTAGAGTGACCAGATTTAAAAGAGGGCAGGGCACCTGCAGCTTTAACTGTTGTGATGAAGAGGGAATTTCACCAGGTTCCCCATATATACAAATGACACCTGCTGAAATTCCATTTTCTATTCAACTGTTAAAGATACAGGAGCCCTGTCCTTTTCATATGGTCACTCTAGCTTATGTTTGTGGTATAAGTCTGGAAATGAGAACAAAAGAACTTGAATAACTTGGACCCAATACTCTCCAAAAACATCTGCAGGATCTCTCCTTCATGATTCTCTATGATGTTTCACTTTTGCAACCAAATAAATGGCCATTATTCCACAACACACTCGTCCTGTAAAACACATTTTAAAAGTTGTTTGTTTTTTGAATTTTTGATGGAGTACTATAGAGAGACTGCCAGCCTCAGGCACTCTTGCACTGCATTCACTCAAGCACTGCATTCATCTCTTAAATGTAATATATTTATAATCAGGACCAAGGCGACATGACCCGGTTTTGATTTTAAATAAATCTCAGGCAGCCAGCTTGTGATGGGGGTCTGGGGTGGAGGGGGCGTCTAGTTTAAATCAGAAGCAGGGCATGCATTCATCAAGGCTTTTGCAATTTTGTTAATCTCTTCAGGATATCTCTTTATATTTATGACTTCAAAAAGAAAACACCCTAGAAAGCAAAATTGCAAGGGAATTTGGAAATTGCATCTATGCACAGAGGAGATGTTTTACTCTTTAATTCCATGTCTGCAGCAATTTTCCCCCTTTTGTTTTCTTTATACAAAGTTGCAGCCTTAATGGCTTGACATAATATGAAACATCCTAAAAGTCGAGGGGAAATTTATATTACATTTTTAAACTCAGTTCACAAATACCAGGGGTCCTAGGACTTTGCTACCTGTCGTACTGATGCTTCCCTCTGAACTGCCTCAATAATTAAAAACTCAAACTGTGTTTCTCTGCTGTGCTCAGGTGTTCAAAGGTGTCTTTTATAGTCTGCCTTTGAAGAATGTATTTGTTCCCCCGCCCGTCTCCCGTCCCCATCCCAATCTCTGAGGATGCAGGATTCGCTGTGTAAACACATCTCCATCTGTCAACGCCAATCACATTCATGCTAGTCTATAAACATCTTCTCCAGTCTTCTGCGCCTATCTCTTAACCGTTTCCACTGGATATAGAGATGTAATCCCTTTCAGTAAATCGAATAATCCTTAAAAGCCAGAGTGGTTCAAGTCAGCCACGTGCCGGTTATTTTATTGATTGTATCAAATAAAAACCAAATTTCCAGAACACATTAAAGAAAAGAAAACCCAGCCTACTTTTAAAAGAAGACGATCGTTTATTTTCTCTCCAGCCCCTCCCTTCTCCTTGCTTGCCACAAGGTGTTCTATCTCAGAGATGAAACTGGTGAGGGCCAAACTAATTAACTAACCAGCAGTGATCTACGGCCCCAGCACCTTGCATTCCTGAAGATTTATTCCATTTTGAATTCATTGCCATTTCCCTCCAGGGAAATAAAGATTGCTGCCTATTAAAGATGGGGACAGAAAAAGGCACCTTCACCGTAGACAGCCTGTACAAGAAAATAATACTGTAATCATTCCCTCCAATCAGCTGAAAAGGATTAAATCTTCTGCTTCTAAAGTAATGTTCCAATTGAGCCTTGGGGAAGAATAATTCATGATTAGGGAGAAGGCTGGTCTAGCAAATGTGAACATTATGTCCATTACTTAAACACACTTCCTGGGCTGACTGCTAATGTACCCAAGGGACCTTGCAGCCGCAGCAACTGATAGGAGCAATGAAATAGGCCGACAAGGACAAGAAGTATTATCATCTGCATTCAACAGCACTACATAGACTTTGCCACTGCTAAATCACTGCCTTTGGTAAATAGCCCAGATAACTCATTTTAATAGAAGAATTCTTCTCTTCTTTATGTGTATTAAACAACAGACTCTTATGAGCTGTGGCAGTGTATTGATTTCAAGGAAAGGCAGTGTGCATACCAATTCTGTAATTTATGCTGTTTTGTGGCTGTGGCTGTATTTGTTATGCATAGTGTATTAAACATTCAATAGCTCAATTTAATCTTTGCAGCCAAATTGCGCAGCACATCATGCCAGATAGCGGTTGTTTCATATACACAGCCCATCTGCTTCCTGTTCTATAATTCATTCAACAGGCAAAGTTTCTGGATGCCTCAGGCGACTATATATATAGTCCTAAAGGGTTCAGAAATGGATGACATTCACTTGGCTTTCGATCATTATTTCAATGTGTAGAGGATGAGGAAGGAGAGAATGCCGCCTCCTCATTTGAAATGATTCGGGAATGGGAGAGTCCGTACTTTTTAGCTGTGGGAGTTCAGCTATTCTGTTAGGGGTATGCTCGAGAGCAAAATGAAAAGGCAGGTTTATTACACTTTGGAATATTTTATACCTGCATATATTGTTTGGTGACTCAAAAGCTGATACCACGCAGTGGAATGTGTGAACCAACTCAGTTTAAAAACCAAAATGCAGCATCTGAGGTGATATAAGAAGTTCCATCTGCATTAACTGACGCTGCAGTCATTAAGCCACGGATATCCATGTGTGAATCGTCCCCAGGTTTTTTTTAGGGAAAGGACAGATATGGAAGATTTGGACTTCGAAATTGCTGGTTTGCAAGCTAAGGAGAATTTCCTGGGACCCTCTCAAATGTTTGTGTGTACATGCATACATCTCCTCCTAAACACACATTCATAAACATTCTTCTTGATCACTTCTACTACTGCTGCCTTTCCTAGTCTACATTCACTCATCCAAGATTAGTTTAATCATTTAAGTATAATTTTGTATTTATACTGGTTGTTGTTACTGCAAAACTCATCAAATGAATCAGGTAATTTTTGCCCTGCTACTGCAAACGTTTTTTTATGGCGATTGTGCTAGTGCGGTACAAATGACCCAAGCTATGTACTTAGCAGCTGTACACAAATATTCCACTCAATAGCAGCTAACCTGTGGAGCCATTTAATGTGATCTCCACATAACATGTGCTATGTCTAAAATGTCCCCTTGAATCCATGTTGAATGGATACTACATTCCCCTGCACAAACTCCCCCCGCCACACACACACATTCACCCTCCAATACCAGAGGCAGTTGAGCCAGAGGACCTTCTCCTAATTCCAGTAGGGTTAATTCTAACCCTACTGTTTTACAATGTCCCTATTTATTTCCCGCGGGAAGGGAATATTGTTGTGGCCCAGTTTATTGAGAGCCTTGAAAATGAGAAACATGTGAGTGCGGATGCTTAATGGGCCAAAACGCAGCACTTCAATGCAGCCGCTCTCCGTACAAAGCCAAATAACTGCCAGGCATTTCCCCAGAATTCTGTTTCCAGCCTTTATGAAGTTTAGATTCTAATTAGGATGGACAATGGGAAAACAGACACATTGCTAAAGTGATTGCCTCATGGCTGGAGGCTCATTTGTGATCCTGAGATCAATATTTAATGTCTTACGGCTCAGCTATGAGTCTACAACGATCCATTGTGCCTCCCTCTTACTGGGGTAACTTCTGGGTTATTTCCTGGGATCAGTGTTTTCTTATTGTAATCTGGCCTCAGTTCCCCCTAGTTTTTTCAGTATGAGATTTGGGAAGGAGGAAGGAAGAAGGCTAGAGGATGCTGGCAGGGAGGACGTGTTCCCGAAAGTCCGGGAATGCATCCTCTGGACCTTTCCCCCGGTAAATTGGGGCCCAGCCCAGTTGCCCCAGAGATCCCCATTTTTCCGGAGGTCTCCAGGGTTTTCCGGGTCATCTGGCAATCTTTAAGCTCCTTCCCACATTACACAGTGTGATTTACATACATGAGCAATAGGCAATGGAACCATGTTCCTGGCTTCACCCCTGGAATTGGAAGGCTGCCTGGTCCCATCTACATATGTCCATGTGTTAGTATATTATCTGTTGGGGAAAACCTTACGTGGAGAAGCTGCTTCTACAAAGGCTTTCCCCCTGCAGACAATCCCACTAACCTGTGTACAACAGGAGCACAGCTCACATGTAAAACATGACAGGGACTTTTGAGACACTCACTTCCTGTCTGCTCTGAATCTCTTTGAATATCAAAACTGTTTCAGTTTTGATTCTTTCTAAGCCAAAACAGATATTACTTTAAATACGTATCTAACAGCTGCATGTCCCTCCACCATTTTTACACTGGCCCCTCTTATGGATTGGGACCCTAGCATGGGGAACAGGGGGCTCTTAACATAAGAACATAGGAAGAGCAGTGCTGGATCAGACCAAGGGTCCATCTAGTCCGGCACCCTGTTCACACAGTGGCCAACCAGCTGCTGACCGGGAACTCACAAGCAGGACATAGGGTGACCATATGGAAAGGAGGACAGGGCTCCTGTATCTTTAACAGTTATATAGAAAAGGGAATTTCACCAGGTGTCCTTTGTATGCATGAAGCACCTGGTGAAATTCCCTTTTCATCACAACAGTTAAAAGTGCAGGAACCCTGCCCTCTTTTGTATCTGGTCACTCTACAAAAGAGGACAGGGCTCCTGCAGCTTTAACTGTTGTGATGAAGAGGGAATTTCACTAGGTGCTGCATGCAAACAAATGCCCTCCTTTCCGTAGGACCACACTAGCATCACTAAACAGCCTATTTCTTTCTCTGTATTTTATTCTTCATCTGTAAACGTCATTCCCTCTGTCGGCACTGGTTTGAAAAGAAGCTGGTTTTGCATGAAGGTTGTAAACATGCATGTAGTTGGACAGCTTAAATCCCATTGAATGCAATGGGATTTAAGCACTCCAATGGTGTGCAGGATTGTAGTCAGAGTCTGTGCTGTAATTCATGTTAAATATTGAGAAGTTGGGAGCAAGTGCACCAGTCCACATGAGCAAAGCTATTTAGTACTTCCAAATATATATATCAGTAAATGGATTTAGTGATGAATGATAATTGATTATTTCTTGCTGGCTTATTTGTCACAGTTGAGCTGTGCTGATGTAGGCCCAGCTGTGCTTAATTAGTACCTGTGACTTAGAAAACAATATTATAAAGACATTTGTGATAGAGCTAAGACTTTGTAGTTAAGCACTCTTCTGGGAGTCCACAAGTAGTGGGATTTAACGAAGGTTTGCTCCAGTTTTGGAGATATGCATGACATGTTTTAGACGGGAATACAAGATGGGCTGGTAGTGCAATTCTATGCATGTCTACTCAAGAGGTCAGACCCACTGAGTTTTCAGTGGGGCTTACTCTCAGGAAAAGTGTACATAGGATTGTAGCCTTACAGATGATAAAAACTAGGCAATCGGGAAAAATTAATAAAAATAGACAATAAGCAGCTGTTACTACCTTATATTAGGAATGGGTGAATCAGTCTATTTCTGGTCCAGGTCACTTGCACATGGGTTCATCAATAAGTCCAATCTGTCCTGTTTATGCATTTATCTGTGATTTTTTAAAAAGGATCTGCATGAAGATTTGTGCTTAAATTTGCACACACACACACACACACACACACACACACACACACACACACACTTTTGAATGTATTTTATTTTGAAATATCACCCTAATATTCATCTGGTAGGTGTGGATCAGGTTAGTTCGTACTGGAATTTACAAAGAACAAATTCTTCAAGCATTCCTACCTTACCTGGTACATATCTGCTAAATAAGAGTAAAGGTTGAAGGTGTTATCTGCCTTCATCCCAGAAACTCACAAAGGGGGACTAGATGCAAAAGAGGACAGCGCTCCTACGCCTTTAACAAGTTGTGGAGAAGAGGGAATTTCAGCAGCTCAATGTCTTGCATCTTCACCTAGCCTTGAAAAACTAACAGACATACTTCCCCCCCAACCCCGGTATGCACCCACGATTTTGACCTCCGTTTCTTTAGCGTGAGCCATTCATTCCCCACCACTTTGACGTTAGTGCTGAAGTCAGTGGCAATGTGCCTTTTGACTTTCACAGGCCTGATAGCATCTCTGTAAATGATTTTATTGGCAATATACAAAAGGCATTGTTTCAAGAATGAACTTTACATTTACTTGTGGTTTTCTGCATCAAATTCTTGCTTGATGGCAGTATGACTAGCCCCATATACTTCCTTCCAAATTGTCTGAACATTGGCTTGGGGCTAGGTACTTAGGATTTTCCTGATGAGTTGGCAAATCTGTACCACATTTTTTAATGCTGCTTTTGTTGATTTATGTGCATTTTTAACTTGCTGTTAACTCTGTTGTAAGCAACCCTGACAAACTGATCATAGGGTGCAATATGAGTACTAGGAAATACGTACCATGAAACCTTACTCCCTTCAGAGTAAAATTTATGGTGCAGCTAGTAATAGGTGTTGGCAGTGATCCCATTTAGGCAACACACAAAGCCATAGTTTGGCCTCTAACCCATTTGCAGTAGGTGGCTAATGAGCATGTTTAAAGTGTAGTTATGCTGCCTCCTTGGTTAGGAATGGTTCCCGTGACACACTAAGCCATGGATCACATGACATGCTAAACCAGAATGTTTAGATCAAAACGCTTAACAATCATAGTTTAGCATATTGTCTGAAAAAGGCTGTTGTGGGGTGGAAAAGGACAATTACCCTGTCTTTTGGTCCTGTTCAAAAATCAGCAGTTATTGGACTTTAATTTAAAATGACTTTAAAGAAATAATGTTCCTTTAGACCATCTCAGAGTTTTGTGTTAGGTGCTTAGACCATAATAAAGATGTTGAAATGGTCACACATATGCTAATAGCAGCTCATATAACTATCTCCCAGAACTTGAAGAAAGCTGAATCACCATCTCTTAGAGAATGTCTAAATAGGTGATGGGATTTGTTGTTGTTTATTCGTTCAGTCATTTCCGACTCTTCGTGACTTCATGGACCAGCCCATGCCAGAGCTTTCTGTCGGCTGTCGCCACCCCCAACTTCCCCAAGGTCAAGTCTGTCACCTCCAGAATATCATGGGATAAGGTTATAAAATTAAGCCGACAATTTTTTGTAAGAGAAGGATGAAAACAGGAGAGTATGTTTCTAGAACAACTGTGTTTATATCTTAAAGAAACAATAGGGTCCATGATAGAGCCATTGTTAGGGACAATATAATGGTACACTTTGATATGTATTGTTTATTTCAAGACGTATGCACATCTTTAGAGACATATTTCTTTTTATATTTATATTTATTGAATCAATCAATCAATCAATCAATTAATTAATTAAGAAAAAGAAATGCCATTGTGTAAAGGCAGAGTACAACTGTCCATGAAGGACCACAAAGCCTTTTTGGTGGCTGCTCCCAAGCTGTGAATTCCTTCCCAAGGGAGGATTTGTTTGGCTCCCTCTCTGCTATCCTTCCAACAGCTGGCAAAGACCACTTTATCCCAGAAGGTCCTTGACCTGTAAGAGGACCTGTGGGCTCGGTGCTGTTTTTATCCTGTAATTGTTATATTTTTTGATTTATTTTAATGTGTTTTATTGTTTTAATCAATTTTAAATTGTTTTGTAAGCTGCTTTGAATGCCATGTTTGGGTAGAAAGACAGGGTATAAATCAACTAAACAAATAAATGATTTTGCTTTGATAGTATATTGTGTAGCTTCCTTTCCCTTATATCCCACCACATTGCAATTTATACTGAAAATCGTTAATGGAGGTGAAGAATACAACTTCACTTTATCAATTCTTATTTTATTTTATTTATTTTCCACTTTTATACTGCACGGTATTTCCTTCTTCAAGGAAAATAGTTTCAAAATAGGCGAAAGATGCTCCAGAACCCATTCTTCTTCCTCTGTGGCTTCAAATATAAGCAGAAGTGTGTGCCCTCCTGAATTACCTCCAGGGTCAAATGCATAATGTAGCAGCTTACCTCCTGTTTGATTTCCAACCCTAGGTCCACTGGGGATATAGCTTTATTGTTGCGGTGTTGCCTTCTAGCACTACAGGCTAACAGATCAATTCAGCCTTCAAAGCATCCTATAGCCTGTCAATATGAAATTCTAGCAATTGCTGGAGTGGGCTAGCTGCAAAGCAGGTGAAAAACAGCCCCTATTGATTGGCTTGTGGCTCTAGAGTATGATGAACTTGTTTAAGAAAAATTGATCTGACAAATTGATTTTATTATCAGGGTATCTTATGAATGCAATTAAAGTTGCACTTTCTCCACCCTTGGCAGAATATATTCTTTTTTCCAGGAGAATCTTTTAAGGACTCAGAGTAACAAAGCACACAAAAGCATACATGGAACAATTTAAAAGTCACTTCTGTTGTCCTTGAGGTCTAATAGATCAATTGGAACAGCTTTTGCTGTTATTTATTTTTTTACAAAACCGGAGGCTTGAAAATCAGTTAATAAAAGGTACATCCTATACAGCACTAAATCCCTTCATTTTCTAAAATATTGTCTATCCATATTTACAGGGTTTTCATCTCTCAATTGTCATTTTTATTTCCTACAATGGCTACAATGGTCGTGGCTAACCGTTTGGTCAATGTGCCACAAGTCAAGTCCTAGGTAGTAAACAGTGATACTTTCCAGGTGTTTCTCCTGCAGATCTCAATAACCCCGGGCAGGTTCATTACAAGACAGGCGATCCCTTAGACAGGAAGAAGGAAAGAGGAAAATGAATCTCTGGTGCTGGAGGAGGAAGTGTTTTCTTTTATATGAATGCTCAACATGTTTCAGGGAGCAATTTTCTCCTTCATCAGGAGCAATTGTCTTCTAAAGATACCATCCTTCATTCCTTGATAAGTGTTGCCAAAACACCCCACATTCATTGATCAACTGATCCCTTAGAGCCTTAGAGAGGCAAGTCCTAAGCTGTTTTGGGCTTTAAAAGTTTAAACCAGCATCTTGAACTGAATTGCGCGATGTCGTCCCAACACTATGGGAAGCACTAGTTTCTATCCACATAGAAATTATCCATTAGATGGGATGGGGTAAGAGAAAAACAATAGTTTCTCAGCTGTAGTTTTTTCCTCAGGATTTTGTTGTGTGTTCAAAGACATTGGTGGGGAGGACAGTATACTTAACAGGATTTCCTCAGACACCTCCATATTCCCCTGACTCTGGCCCTGTTCAGAAGACACCTTAAACCATGGCTTTAACCATGGTGGTTAAGCCAGAAAGCCAGGCTGTGTTCAGAAGACACCTTAAACCACAGCTTTAACGATGGTGAATAAAGCAAAAGGCCTTATTCACGGTGGTTAAAACTATTGTCAATGGTCAAGAATGCTTGGGGCTGAAGTCCCAAACACCTGGAAATCTACTTTCTGTCCACCTCTTGGCAAGATGGCCTACAAGGCCTCTCCAAGTCTATGGGTGCTTCCAGATGGAGGGCTGCTAATATTAGTGATTAGAAGGCATTGTGCAGTTCTAGATTTTTCTGCTTAATTTACTTTTTGGTGGTAAGGAACACAAGAGGGTCATGAGTAGAAGATTTTATAATCTGGAACCCACCCGCAATGAAACCTTCATGAATGAGGCAGGGCAGTGGCACCATAAAAGCTTCATCTGGAAGCACCCTATCATTCTACAACTGTGACATCCATCCATCCATCCATTAAACAATTGTCCCAGTTCAATAAAGGTTGAACTAGAGAAGATGTTGGAGATCACTGATTGGATCCCCCATCTCTTAAGTTCTTTTTAAAGCATCCATAGAGGCCCAACACTGGATTGAGGTTGTGGTGCTGGAGAAGAACCCGGATGGTGGTGCTTTTCCCTGCACCATTTTCCCAATCCAAACCAAAGCAGGGCGTTGGTCGTGACTACCTAATATTGGTGCTGCCACCCCACCCACAGCCGGTGGTACCACCAAGCCTCCGCCAATAGAGAGGAGGCACATCTCTTCCCTCCCTGCCAGCAACAGCCTCCCCGCGACCACGTGTATGGGATGTGGGGGAAGGGCACCTATCTCTTTAAGTGAAACACACTGGTATCCTGAAATGAATCTGGCCATTAGGCTAAACTGGCTTAATTGCAAGTAGTCTAGTTTAAGTGGTTTCTACATATCATCCACAGAAGCCCTTCTTCAAGTGACCTCTCATTCTGAGGCTCGGAGGGTAGTATCAAGACAGAGGGCTTTTTCGGTAGTGGCCCCCCCCCCACAACTCTGGAATAGGAAGCTAGCCTAGCATCCACACTGCTATCTTTCTGGTGCTAGATTAGGACTTTCCTGTTTTTCCAGTCTTTTAAAGTCTTTTAAAATATTTTAATATTGTTGTGTTTTATTATCTTAGTTGTTAATTATGTTGTTTATTATCCTAATCCTTGCAGTGTGAAACTGTATTTTATGTTGTGTTGGCACATGGGATGTTCTTATATTGTTGATTTTATTTGTATTTTTATCTTTATTATAAAATGCCTAGAAAAATATTTTATTAAGTGTTTAATAAATGTAATAAATAAATACATATCAAGTAGGCAGCTTGATCCTTTAACTCTGGAGACACTGGCGCATTAAGGGAGTGGGATTTGCATGTTGCCTAGGCCTGCTACGTGGAACATCCCAGACTTCTAGATCTTCATATTTACATAGACCAAAGTTGTGCCCCTTTGCATCAGCATAAATACCAGATCAGCAGAAGGCGAGGTGCCATTGTTTCATTTAAAAGACCAGCACATAACAGGCTTCCCAACAGCAATGTGCAAGGACCTGTGTTCATATTCATCTCAGCCTCTGGCAGACATTGGGAAAAAGTCAAGCTGTCATCACACATAGGGTAGGCAGTTGCAAGAATCCAACTGAATTTGGCTTTCAGCACCTGAGGACACACACACCCCTAGGTTGGTTTGCATGCCAAAGATAATCCTGCAAGTATTGGCCATATGCTAGGTGACTGCGCAGAATCACCTGGCTGGACTTTGGCATAACCCAGCATTTTTCTT
Organism: Elgaria multicarinata webbii; assembly: GCF_023053635.1. Taxonomy (NCBI): domain Eukaryota; kingdom Metazoa; phylum Chordata; class Lepidosauria; order Squamata; family Anguidae; genus Elgaria; species Elgaria multicarinata. The sequence continues at coordinate 49,877,070 of NC_086176.1, read as the reverse complement.
CGGTTGCCAAGGCCTGAAATGGCGTTGTAAAGAGGCTCTAAATTATGGCCTTCCTTTCGCAAATACTAGAAGCTGCTTTTTTTTTAAAAAAAAAGGTCATGGGATCCTCTTCCCATCACATCTGCCCTACCGGGCTTTGTGTTGTTGTTTGGGGAAATTGTGGGTTCTGTTCTCTCCAGCATCTTAAGCAAAGCAGGGTTATGATGTAAGCTGGGTGAAGAACATTGGGGTCAAAGCAAATGACATAATGGACAGATAATGTTGGGCTACGGATGCCAAGAATCTTGGCGAGGCTAATCTATGGTTAGCTGAGAGTCTCCACTTCCCCCAAACCACTGATTGTTTGGTGGTTTCCCAGCTTTTGTGCAGTTTCCCCCCATTTTAAAAGGTCAAAATGCCTTTTGTAAGTCTTATTTTTATTTATTTATTTATTTATTTATTTATTTATTTATTAAGACATTTGCATCCCGCCCTATATCACTAGGATCTCAGGGTGGCATATAGATAAAATCATACAATATAAAACAATAAATATACACAGCTAAAAACAAATTAAACCATCAATCAAGTTAAAACCAATATATAATTTAAAAGCAGTAAAAATGATTAAAATAGTTAAAACAATGTGCAAGCCAGGAGAATTTAACCATTAAAGGCTTTATTAAAAAGCCATGTTACTGGTAGCAAGAGCTTTTGACCCCATCCACTCATGGAATGCCCCCCCCCCCCCAGGGCTTCTTCAAAATGGATTTTGGCCCTCAGACTGAAACAGGTTCTGCACCCTTGATGGATTGGAGACTAAGGGCTTTGCTAGTCCAGGGTTTAGCCCAGGCCGATACCTGGGCTCGCCCCTGTGTGTCCAGATGATGCACCGGGGATCCATGGGTCAGGCAGGGGTAAACCCTCCCTTGTCCCAGGTTAACGGGCTCCACTTTTGGCCTGGTATTTCTGTAGTCCTGGGCTGAGCTCAGGACCACGGAAGGTCTAACCGGCTCCATGGCTTTTCCTGGCTACACGGCTTACTCGCGTGTAGCCGGGAAAAGCCATGCACGGGGCAGGGGAAGAGATTGTGGCCGGGGGGGGGGGGAGATCGTGGATAGGGGGAAATCGGGGGCAGGGAGGAGTGGGGAAACCTTTTTTAAAACACACACACACACATAAACTTACCTTTGGCACTCCTGCGCTGCTGCACACCTGGCCCTTTAAAAAAAAAAAGGCGGACGTGACAGGGCTTTCCTTTAGCCCGTCGCGTCTGATGTGTGGATTAGAGCAACAGCCCATGCTAGTTGCAGTGTGGGCTTGCCCCTCCACACGCTCGGATTTTAAGGTAGGTCTAGCAAAGCCCTAAACTGTTTCAAAAGCAGACAGACAGAGGTGGCTAGATGACGGGGGCAGGGGAGGAATTGCCACGTAGCACTTTCTTCATATCCTCAGGTGTGACTCCCTAAAGATTAGCCTAACTCTCTGCAAATTACCACCTTGTCAAGATGGAACATTGGCAGGATCTACACTACTGCTTTATAGTGGTATTGACGTGCACTGACAACTGTTGGAGCCCATTGACACATCTACACCAAGCAGGATAGAATACTGTGAAAGTGGCATGAAAGCGGTAAATGGAATGTGTCATGGGCCCAACATTTGTCAGTGCACTTCAATAGCATTATAAAGCAGTATTTTTTTAAAGTTTATTTATTTATTACATTTATATCCTGCCTTTTTTTCTCCTAAAGGAACCCAAGGCGGCATACATAATCCTCCTCCTCTCCATTTTATCCTCACAACAACCACCTTGTGAGGTAGGCTGGGCTGAGAGTTTGTGACTGGCGCAAAGTCACCCTGTGGGTTTCCATGGATGAGTGGGGACTAGAACCTGGATCTCCTGACTCCCAGTCCAACACTTAAGCCACTACACCACACTGGCTCTCAGTAGTGTAGATCCTGCCTCTATATACCGCTTTCATACCACTTTCATAGTGATATATCGTACTTGGCCATTAACAAGCATGCCATAAGCGCATGTATAAATGAAGAAGGTTGTTTAGTCCAACTTCTCAGGAAGCTTCGAACGCTTCTACCACCTGACCTTCTTGGGTTATTTCTAAATCTCTGATCAGTATATGGGCGCTTGACAAAAGTTCCATTCAAAATAAATGCCATGTAATTGGAAGCGAGGAGTATAAATAAAAGGGCTAGGTCATGGGCTGTGGGAGACTGTTTAGGACTAGAAAACAGGTTTCCAGGAGGTTCATCTGCTGGTCAACCAACAAAAACATAATGAAGCCCCCCATGCCACCCCACCCCAGTCTCCCCAGAGAATAGATAATTTTCTTTGCTTTCACTGAAGTATCTCATAGTTACCCCGAAACCTGTTGAATTCTTGCGTGGGAAGGCAAAGCCGGAATACGCCTGCTACCATTGTCAGTTTTGTTATTAGGGGCCTTCTGTTTCAAGTGCTTCCCAGATAACATGTGGTCTCTCTCCAATGCAAAGCTCGGCTTTCAGCAAAATTGTTAATTATAGATCATAATAAGCTGTTAGGAGTGAAACACACACATAATTTGAAAGTGAAATGAGGCACAGTACATAGATAAAGCAATTGTTTGTTTAAGAGGTGATTAGCAGTAGCAAAACAAGCAAACTGATACTTGAACCTGAAAGAAATTACACCCATTTGGAATCATTAAACTGTTTGCTTATTTGTGTATTGAAACCTAATGCAAAGGTAAAGGCATTGTCATGTCGCCTGGCTTCCTCCTCCCCCCCCATCTCCCCCATTCCGCACAGCGACTTGTTCAACAGACACATGTCATATTTGAATCCACATGATATTAAGAGAATACCCTGTCAAAGGGAAGGAGGAGGGAAGGCGGGGGGGGGGGGGCGTTGAGCGGGGCAATGCTTCATTTCCACAGCTGAACACAACTGGGATTTAAAGTGTTCTATACCATGATAAATTATAAGCCTTTAAAGCCACTGTAATCACTGAATGAACAAAACAGTTTGCCGTGGGTAATTATGCCTTTTGGTCTCTTTTCACTTTCAAGTTTATTCCCTTTAAATGTTACATGGTGTGCTTGTTTGCTATGTCAAAGGGTGTTAATCTCAGTGCAAAACACTGTGATTTTGGGTGACGGGTAAGTGAGCCTAGAAACACTTAAGCTTGGATCAAGCTGGATGCCATCAAGTTAATCTAAACCACTTTCACTGCAAATCACCACTTAGCTGAGTATTTAATTTGGCTCTCTGAGGACAATGATTGCAGTGGAAAAGCAAAAGGGTGCTCAGATAGCACCAGGCTGGCTGTCCTCCAACGGCAGCTAGGAGCTCACTTTGTGGAGCCACAACGAGACTGTAGAATAGATCTGTGTGAAAGAGAGACATGTCCCCACTTCTGGGATAGAAGAAAGGGCCAAACTGGATGCTCCTCTCCCCAAGCACCATTCTCTCTGCCTCCTAAATCCAGATGCATGAATGCACGAGCTGGCCGTAAATCAGTGGGAATTGCCCGTCATTAGAGTTGGATGAATTGTGGTGACTTCAGCTGTGTAACCGCCGTTGCGCATCAGAGCAATGAGCAGTTACCATGGGGGGAAGCAAAGGAGTGTTTAAGCAGGGACAGACCACCCCTCTTCCGCCTGGTATTATTAATGCATTGCAAATATATAACGAGGCATTATCAACGTGTCTCCATTTCTAACCTAGGGTTTTGCTTTTCAAAAATGAAAAAGGTGGGCAATATGCATTTCCGTTGAATATTGCATGAATGAGTAATGCGGCTTTAGTGCCAAATTAGTTTCCTGCCCAACCTTAACAATAAATAATGTTGCAATTGCCATTGGCTACACTGTCCACTGACTTCTGAATGGCTAGCAGTGACCTACCAAGTGTACATGTGCCTCTTCTCAACTCTTAGCATTCTTAGTTCAGAGTTGTTATGCACCACCGGGATCTTGCCTACATAGCGCTGCATTGGCGCTGCTCTGTCGCCGCTCTGCCACCAAACCCTGCATTATCGCTGCTGCAGGGAGGCAGCAAGTAAGCCACACTGGAGGAGGCAGTGGGGGCTTTTGGTGGGCATTTGGATCACTGGTCCTACCCCTTGCTGGGCTTCTGGTGACCAATGGGAGATCGCCTTCTGCCCTGGAATGCCCCCAGCGCGACACCAGACCAAGGACAGATGGCAGAAGAGCTGAAGTGCCCTTGCTTCAGTGGAGAAAGGATAAGTCTATGATTTTTCCAATGCACAGCTTCGTGAGAAAGCCCTGCAGTGCCTGCAAGGTGGCTGCTGCATTGTATAACTGACACAGTGCCACTGTGTAGCCACCGCAGGGCTTTTAAAGTGTATAGACAGCCCCCAGGACTGGCCCAATCCTACAATCAATGGAGTGCTGAACCTCAGATCTGCAAGCCAAATCCAGCCCTCCTGGAGTCCTAATTCAGTCCTCCAGGGTTTCTTAGATGACCATGCCACTTCCCTGGCTTCACCAATGTTCCCCAAATGCTGATGGTTTAGCTGTTTCCCAGCTTTTGCACAGGGTTTCTTTTTCTGGTTGAAATGCCTCTCCTAAGGTTTAGTTGCTGGAAGTAAGAGCTTTAAGCTAAACTGTGCTGATATTAGTTGTATCTTTGGCCTAAATAATCACTGTAATGAGGCCTCTGTGAGTTTCTCCAAAACTGAATTTGGCCCTCAAGATAAAAGGGGTTCCCCAACCCTGAATTAAATCCTATTTATGCATTCAGTTTAATTTCATTACAGGGGAAATGGGAACATGTGGGGCTATCCCTGCCTCCTTGATGATGCACACACCAGCCAACATGTGATCAGTCTGGAGGAAGCTGCCTTCTACACATTTAGGGTTTCTTCCAAGGGGACAGGAATCCTAATTGACGTGGAGTCCCATCCCCATATTGGAAACCCTACAAGTATAGTAGATGGCTCCTTTTGTCCTGAGCTGATCCTGCGTTGGCTGGTGAGGATGGCTGGCACATACATCATCACTGAGGTGGGCCTAGGACCACATGTCCCCACTTGCCCCTTCAAGCCTTTGGTACCAGTGGGTTCTCAACACCTTAATAGGGCATTGGTGATGGCAAAATTTAAGATAAGAGAAAGAGATAGACACAGCAAGAAACTATGGCCTTAGCTAGATGACGGGTTAGCCCAGGATGATACCCAGGATTGCCCCTGTGCATCCAGAATCCAGATGCATCAACTCTCCCTTGCCCCGGGGTAACGGGCACCACTTTTGGCCCGGTATTTCCTGCGGCCTTGGGCTGATCCCAAGACCGCGAGCGTGTAGACCATTCCGCCGCTTTTCCCAGCTACCGCAATTACTCGCGAATAGCCAGGAAAAGCAGTGGACGGCGCTGCGGCCATCAGGGCTAGGGTGGGGGGAGCCATTACATTTTTAAAAAAACCACTTACCTGAGCACACAAGCGTTCGTGCGCATGGGTCCTTTAAGACGAAAAAAATGTCAGACGCAACAGGGTTCTTTCTTGACCTCGTCATGCCTGAGGTGTAGACTACATTGAGAGCCCACGATAGGTGCATCACGGGCTCTCCCCTCCTCACCACCGGATTATCAGGTAGGTCTAGCAAAGGCCTACGTGTGAATCCATGCATCAAGTCAATCCATGCCGAGTTGATCTAAGTTAATGACAAAAACGTGGTATTAAAAAAAGAAGAAGATGCCAAAGACAGGTTCTGCCACAGGTGAAGACAACCCCCACCCCATACACTCACACGATACATACATGAAAGGACACAGAAATGAGTCCCAAACAGGATTCCAATTGATGTGCTTCAGTAATCATTTCATGATGAACAGAGATTGAACCCATTTGGTTCAGTTTTCCATTCATTCTAAAAAGAATAAAATGCACACTCCTAATGTAGGCTGGAGACAGCACCTCAACTGTTTTTCTTCTTGCAAATCTCAACTCTTGTCTGAAGCATGGGTTTCACAGATCAAAAGGGAGGAAGGGCAAATGGCCGCGTTGGATGATGATGATGATGATGATGATGATGATGATGATGATTTACCCTACCCTGTCCCTGTTTTCCCTACCCAGTGCCTGTTTGCATTCCCTTCCCCTCCTTATTGCTTTACTATGATTTTAGTAGAATGTAAGCCTATGCGGCAGGGTCTTGCTATTTACTGTTTTACGCTGTACAGCACCTTGTACATTGATGGTGCTATATAAATAAATAAATAATAAATTATTATTATTATTATTATTATTATTATTATTATTATTATTATTATTTATTGCATTTTTATACTGCCCAACAGCCGAAGCTCCCTGGCGGCTCACAAAAACTAAACCATATATTTAAACTACAGATTAGTTTAAATATATGGCAGATCCAGTTGTGCCATAAACTCTTGAGGAATTGGCAAAGTGCTCATAACTTGCTTGAGAGTTCTGGGCCTTCCTCATGAGGCTGGTTTCACATTTGGAAAACAATTGTCATAGGCCCTTTCATTCTGCCTTCATTTAATATCCCAGTATTGCTATATTATTCAGACAAATTGGGCTGTTAGCTGTCATGCCATCAAGGGGTGACCACATAGTCAAACAAATGTCTTCTCTTTACTTCATCTTATTTGGTAATGGAAACCATATAATAGCAAGGGACAGCGCCCAGAGGAAGATATTGGTTGCCAATATCTTGTAACATGAGATGGTAGCTTTAGACACATAAGCTCCAAATGCCTATTCTAGTGAACAGACAAATCTGGGACTGTTCACTCTGCCACTGACAGCCATCCAGGTTTTTATGTCATGTTATTTCATTTGTACCCTACCTTTCTACCCCAAAAATGGCACTCAAGGTGGCTTACCATCGCATAGGATACCATACGACAGTCATATTGACTAGATAACACATCCGTTCAAGGCATGGCCATTAACAACTGTAATTCCATGGCATTTTGGAGCTTGCATGAGCATGGAAAGCCCTTAACACACATTTTTAAACTGAAAGGTTTTTTGTTGATTGCATTCACGCTCACTTTCTCGTGTAGTTTGGCGCAAATGTTGGGAAGCAGCACTTGTAACCATGGTTGAACCATGCCAGACGTTGCTTCCTCTATACACTTGCATCCATGGGCTTTGCTTTCATGTATCACCACTGGGCAGCATCCCTGCACATGCCAGAAGTCAATAGGAATTTCCAACTGACATGTGCAAGTCCAGCTGATCTTGGATAATTCTGAAGAAAATGAAAGGTGAGAAGCATTTTCTGAGTCAAACACCCAGACTATGTCAGGTTCATCCATCATTAGGATAAGTCTGCAGAAAGGCTGCCAATTATCTTACAGTAGCTTGAAATAGAGCATGTACCGGTAGAGGTTGCAAAGCAATTAGAGGCTTTTAAAACACTCTGTTCGTTTAGTCTGCTCAGACTACATCATTTTATCTATCCCTGTCTACTTGCTTTTCTCCTCTTCATTTCACTCCTCCGTTTGTTAACAAGGCTTCCCAGGGTTAAGGTTTCAGGGACATCCAAGATCCATTTGAGGCCACAGAATCATTATAAAGTTGCCCACAGAAGCATTTGATGGCTTTGACCATTTATCTAGTGACCCCGAGTGCCTGATAAACAATGCAAGGCTGACTAAATTCCCTCCCTCAGTGGGTTTTGCCTCTCTCCCAAGACAGTTGCGCTGAGACACGATAACCTGTCTTCATTAGAGCTCTGACTCATAACCCAATTAATGGTGTCAAGAAATGAAACACTGTCTTTGAGTGCAGCTGGCTTTTGAAAGCAAGTCCCAACATGCGCTGAGCACTATAATAAATGAGATACTGGAGGAGATGCGCTGAATGCACTCCATATGCAAATGAAGATGTGTTCCAGGGGAGGAGGAAGCTGTTTTTATTGAGGGCCTGAATCCTTCTCCTTCTGGGGTGAATGCTGTCATTTGGGGAAATAAAGAGAAGCAACATGTTGTAGTTGATGTCGACTTGCACAGTAAATCTGCTCGCTAGACCCAACATTTGACAGTCACCTGGATGTTCTATAGATGGAACCATTCAAACATTATTCATTCTCCTGTTTAATATCGCTGGCTATATATATATATTTTACTGAGAACTTCAGCTAAGCTAAACTAATGTGGATTTAGTTAGAAACAGAAATGGAAGATGTTACAAACACTTGTAAATATTGTGTGACCTTTTATGGGACAGGGAAACATGCTTCTAATGTAGTTCAGAAATCCAGATTATGATCTGCAAGGTTACAGTACAGTTCTTATTACTTTTATTTATTTATTTTCCCTATTACTATTGCTCTATGTATGTGCACAAGCATACACATGTACCTATACCTAGCATACCTACAGTGTACCTACACCTGCATTATTTACTTTTCAGAACAGAGAAGTACAACAGGCCAGGTCCAAAAGGTTATACATCTTGGATAAGACTGAGATAGTAGGATAAGTGGGGAGCTTTGGAGAGTTATTTGGGAGTGGCATTGGGATAAGGTGCTATGACCCAGCAGCATTCATATTCCGAAGAGGAGGCACCAACATCAGATTAGATATCCTCCCCACAAGAGACCCTGAGAATTCCTCAGCTGCAATGGAGAGGAGACAGGTACTTCTGAGATATTGAACTAGAGTCTCCACATGGTAGAGAAGGAGTAAGAAACATGGCGATTGGACACAAATGTGTTACAATACACCTTTCTTGGCATCTGTCAAGATGCCCTATCCTTCCCACTTTTTTAAAAAATTATTATTAACACACTCCCCCACCCCCCGCCATGAAATGGGTTTCTCTTGATGCTGAAAGCTATGGCTTCAAAGGATGTTACTGTGTTGGAGATCAGTCCCCACCTCTGTCTTGTACTCAGTCTTTTGGGCAGGTTATTTGTCCTTTCCCACATCTTCCATGGCAGCCATTTTGTTGTGGTGCCCAGGACAGTGTCTCAAATTGCCAAATGTGCTCACAGCCCAAAAAGTCTGCCTACCACTGCCCTATAGGCTACATCCTTTCCTTACAATTAGGCATTCCCTGGGAATCCATCTTGGCTGGTAATAGGTCCTTAAAACTAGATTCATGCTTCCAAACCAATTTCCCTCTCCCCATTACTATAGAGTACTCATAGCTCCATCACACCATGAATCCTCCAGATAGAAAAGTAAAACAGACAATAATATTGAATGTAAGTCTATTTGCTATGTACACCACCCCTTAAAAGGGCTGTCTGGAACAGACAATTGGGGATCTGGCCATATGCTAGTCTGATTCCAATTAGTTTATGACAGGGGCGGTCAACTTGTGACCCTCCAGGTGTTTTGACCTTCCCCTCCCATCATCTTTATAGTAGCTAAGGCTGATGGCTAAAATAACTAGAGGCCGCCCCAGGTTGACCACCACTGGTTATCAGCTAGTTGACTACCCCTGGTTTATGAGCTAAGAAAGGAGCTGTTGTTTGCTGATGCAACATTTCATCCCAGCTACTGACCTCGTGTTGTAGTAGATCAATTCCTGAATCTGCATGTAGTAGAGCTGAGCTCATTTATTCCTAAAGGCCTTAGAGTTTTTCTCGCCACTATCTTTGTTCGTCAACTGCCATGTTGGGCCCATGACACATTCTGTGAGGTAGCAACATGTTTAACCAGTTTCATATGCTATTCAGGCAATATTAATGAGGTATGGAAAGCTCTCCCATTGGGCATGTGAGTTTGCAAGAGAGCTCAACTGGATGTCGGCATGAAGAACTGTTTCACAAGCACATCTAAAAGCATCATTGCCTTTTATCTTTCTTTCTCATACATTTCTCAGCTTCTTCTATTCACACAACTATAAATTTTTAATCATGGAAGTGACCGTATATTTTTATTAAATAAATAGTACAGTGAAATAGCCTTTTGACTTGTCCTTAAAAGGTATTGTTTTATGCCTACTCAGACCGTTGGATGCCATATCATAAGGGCTACACATCAAGTTTACATGAATGATTTCCCATTGTGCGCATTATTGGTTCACTTCTTTTTCTCTCTCCGTTCCTTCAGGGTTATTAGAAGCACACTCTGTATTAAGCAGACAAGGAGCCAAAGAACCCCAAGATCATGTGATGCAGCATCGCATAAGTCAGCATTTCAGCTTGGACACACACCATCCATTTTGTACAATGAACATCCTATCCAAGTGAAACTGGAAAAATCCAAGCTTGCCAGATGGGTAATTGTCTAGAGTATTCAGGGAAATGGTAGTTATTATGGTTCACTGACTCTCCAAGGTGGTTTGGCTCATTTATCATTTTAAGCCATCCAGAATTATAGTAACCAAAACACAGTGGCTTGATCTTGTCAGTTTCACTTTGTTCAATGCATTCAGATTTTTGGGTCTGAGCATTTTATAGAGCATCTCTTCCATGAATGACATTTCTCTGTTGAAAGGTTTTAGATATTGAATGAGTAGAGCTAAATGTGGCTACGATAACAATGAAAATGGCTCATTTTGTTGTTAAACTATTATGATTTCAACCCATGAAGTTACTATAGGATAGAAATTAGAAGCCTGAAAAAACAAGCCCAATGTTTGATTCTACTTCAGTTTGTATTTGATATGTGATCTGAGACCTAATCTATACCAAGCAGGATATTGCACTATGAAAGTGGTATAAAAGTGGTATTTAAGAGGCAGGAGCCACACTACTGCTTTATAGCGGTATTGAAGTGCACTGACAACTGTTGGGGCCCATTGACACATACTATATACCACTTTCATAGTGCTACATCCTGATTGGTGTGGCTCCTGCCTTTTCTATACCACTTTCATAGTGCAATATCCTGCTTGGTGTAGATTAGGCCCAACTGTGATTCCACTTGTGAATGTGTTGGAGAAGCTATGGTGGCTGACACTGAGGCCTTAGCTAGACCTAAGGTTTATCCTGGGATCGTCCCTGCCTGCTCCCAGGATATCCTGTGTGTTATTTACATGAATAGCGATGACCCCGGGATAATCCCAGGATAAACCTTAGGTCTAGCTAAGGCCTAAATCATCTTACAGAGAGCTACTGTGGTCCTTTGGCTAGAGCATTTGATATGCAATATGGAGTCTGGATAGAGTTTGGATTGAAGTTTCACCTCTCTAATGAATTGGTCATTTGGCTTTGAACCTCACTTTCTCATCTAGAAGATAGTAATCATAGGAAGACAAAACCAATAAAGATTGTAATTTGTTTTGCAAATTAAATAAGATGCTGTGTAAATGATGGTTGGTAGCAGTGGTAGTCTACTATGAATGCCCTGAACCATCACAGAGAAGTAGTGGAATAGGGCTAATGTTGTGTCATATGTATTCTGTCTACATATATGAGTCAGTATGGTGATTGGGTGGTGAGACTGTGGGGTTTTATTCATAAGGATTCAATTTGGAGCAAGCCTGATGCCCATCAGGTGATCATCAACATATTGTTTTTCTATGCATTATATAAAATAAGCATTGCACTTGCATTACAGCGTGAAGGTAAGCAATTGCTTATAGAAGTTGTTCCTCTGTGCACAATTGTAGCTTTAGGATAGGCTTGCAAAGAAGCCTTCTCATGAGAGTCAGAAACCTGGGTCAGTGTTGTTTATCCAGTATTTTCATATCCCACCATCTCCCTATCAGGACCAGTCCAAAATCAGATCCACATGAGACATCTTTTGGGAAGGACCCCACTGCAGGCCCCAATACATACATATAAATCCTAATCCTTTACACACTCATTATGTTCCTGATTCTCCACCACCATGCATGTCTCTACAGGGACAAAGATAGTGAACAACATTAGATCAGAATAGAAGGATACGTGCATGTCAGGCAATGTGGGACTCTGAGCCTCACATATGAAGAGAAAGCAAAAAAGGATACGTCCTCCAGATCAGGGTCCCGCTGATGCTCCAGAAAGGAAAGGAACAGCAGAGCCAGATATAGAAGTTCTCAAGTTCTGCTGATGCAACACCTCTTATCACATAGCTCCTAATTTCCCTGCTGGACAACTCCCTGGCCTCATTGATTAAATGGGGAAATCAGGTTGCACAGCAATAGTAGCAGGAATGGGACAAATATCTCACATTCTTGGTCTTGGGGTCATTAGCACCCATTATGTGTGTTCCATAATTTACTTGACTTCTGCAGTGTTACCCAAAAAGTGGTGGTGGGGGGCAGAAATCAGAAAATTGGGTGGATTTTAATAATACAGCCATATTATTTCTCTCCTATGGTGACAATCTTGAGGCCATGTGTAGTACAGTTTTTGGTCATAAGGGTTATTAGCCCTGTCTTAGATTCTAGGTGTATCTGGGCATTTTTGCTACATTAGCACTTAATATAAGCTTGAAACCATATCTGGAATATCTTTAGCCAAGTAACATGAGAAGTAATGAGAAAGAAAATTCCTTTGAGTACATGCAAGATGCAACAACCTTCATTCCCGAGAAGCCACAATTTACCACCTTACCCCATATCTTAGGGTAGCTATGAGGGCCCCCAAAACAGGCAGTTCTCATTTTAGAAATTTAGTTCTGATTATGATTGGTACAAGTGTGAGTTGCAGGATCACTCCTATAACTGAAATGTATAATGCATGGATGATTTTGCTGTTCATGACTGCTCATACAAGCAGCAGTACTTTGGGGTGGCAGTGAAGTGGTCTGCGATGTAAGAGTTGTGCCCCAGCATTCCTTGCAGGAGACACACTGGACTGGGAGGGCTGTCCCAGAGGATGCTGGGACACCCCACAGTTCACATCTATGCTCTATCTGAGAGTTGTGCCCAAATGTCCTCCATCTATGACAGGGGTGGGGAACACTTTTTGTGGCTGAGGCCAGATTCTGTTCTGGAGAAGCTCTTGGGGGCTGTGGATGGGGCCACAGGCAAAAGTGGGTGGGATCAAAAAAGCTACACCCACAATTCAATTATTATCAATTTGTTATCAATAATAGGAAGCATGTCTACTCAGAAGTAAGCAAAAGCACCCTGTCTACTCACAAATAAGCAGGACAATTCTCTGCATGTCTACTAAGAAGAAAGCAGGACTAACTGACTCAGTAGCACTTTCAAATAGCATCCCAAATATCAAGCCATTGCATGTCTACTCAAAAGTAAGGCTGAGCATCATATCTACTCACAAGCAGGACCAGCCCCCTGCATGACTACTCAGAAGGAAGCAGGACTGCATCACATCGTAATACTTTCTAATAGCATAAGAGTGAGCATCATGTCTACCCAGAAGTAGGCAGGGGAAGACTTTGCACGACTGCTCTGAAGTAAGCAGACCAAGGCATAGAAGGAAGCCGGCCTTAATCATTGAGCACCTTCTTCCCTAGTTCCCCTTGCCAATTTGCCACCTCTTATCTCTGATTGGGGACAATTTTTCTCCCTTCAGTGTTACAGCCAGGGCCAGGAGAAGAAGCTGCTGGGCTAGATGGGAGCGCCTGAATGCCTTATCAGGAAGTGCCCCATACTTGATCTATGATATTATGTAGTAGTTTGGGATAGTGCTGTGCTTAGGGTGGCTATATGAAAAGGAGGACAGGGTGCCTGTATCTTTTACCAGTTGCACAGAAAAGGGAATTTCAGCAGGTGTAATTTGTATGCATGCAGCACCTGGTGAAATTCCCTCTTCATCACAACAGTTAAAGCTGCAGGAGCCCTGCCCTCTTTTGTATCTGGTCACTCTAGTATAGCTCTTATAGCTTTAACTATTATTATTATTATTATTATTATTATTATTATTATTATTATTTATTTATTTATATAGCACCATCAATGTACATGGTGCTGTACAGATAACACAGTAAATAGCAAGACCCTGCCGCATAGGCTTACAATCTAATAAGTTGTAGTAAACAATAAAGAGGGAAGGAGAATGCAAACAGGCACAGGGAAGTGTAAACAGGCACAGGGTAGGGCAAAACCAACAGTGTAAAGTCAGAACAAACTCAATATTTGAAGGCTATAGGGAAAAGAAAAGTTTTGAGCTGAGTCTTAAAAGCAGTGATTGAGTTTGTAGTTCTCAAGTGTTCTGGAAGAGCGTTCCAGGCGTAAGGGGCAGCAGAAGAAAAAGGACGAAGCCGAGTAAGGGAAGTGGAGGTCCTTGGGCAGGCGAGAAGCATGGCATCGGAGGAGCGGAGAGCCCGAGCGGGGCGATAGTGTGAGATGAGAGAGGAGAGATAGGCAGGAGCTAGGCAGTGAAGAGCTTTGAAGGTCAGTAGGAGAAGTTTATATTGGATTCTGATGTGAATTGGAAGCCAATGAAGAGATTTCAGAAGTGGAGTGACATGGTCAGAGCGGCGGGCCAAGAAGATGATCTTAGCGGCAGAGTGGTGGACAGAGACCAGCGGACTGATGTGAGACGAAGGAAGGCCAGAGAGAAGAAGGTTGCAGTAGTCCAACCGAGAGATAACCAGTGCGTGAACGAGAGTCTTGGCAGAAGAGACAGACAAAAATGGTCGAATCCTGGCAATATTATACAGGAAGAAACTGTTGTGATGAAGAAGGAATTTCACCAAGTTCCCCATATATACAAATGACACCTGCTGAAATTCCCTTTCCTGTGCAAACTGTTCAAGATACAGGAGCCCTGTCATCCTTTTCTTATGGCTTCCCTACCTGTGCTGAATATTTTGATTCTTCCATTTTTGGCATTTTGGAAGTGAGGGGTGAGGTTGTAATGAAAACTCTGGCAAAAGAGGCTCAGGAGGTGAGAATTTTGAATAACTTTCTCCCTGGAGAGGAGGATAGGATTTTCTGCTTATCTTTTAAAGTGTACTGTACATTAAGCTAAGAGACTTTCTTTTTTTCTTTTACTTTAAAAACACCCCCTGTGCTGCATTAGCCCAGGACTGTTTATAAAGGGGCTTCTCTAGCCCAACAGCTTTTTCTGAACTCCCATTAGATCTCACCAATTTACTTCTCTCTGAGTGAATAACTTCTGTGATTTGGGTGTCAGAGCAAAAAACTTGTAGCTTCAAAAGAGTGTTTCGGACCTCAGAACTCATCCCCTGCTTGTAGTTAGGTTCTTGGGCAACTTACTTTTCTTTTAGTCTCAGTAGTTTGCCTTATGAGAAATGGGTGCTTTGTGACTGGATATGCTTACCATGCCAACCATTGCATGAATGAGCAAGCTCTCCATGGCAGCCATTTTGTGAGAGTGCCCCCACACTCTCAAAATTCCAAATGTGCCCACTAGTCCAGAAAGCTTGGAGATCCGCACTATGTAGAATAGGGCTAAATGTCATATTGTTCTGCCTTACTGTAGCTGTCAGAGATCATTAGCTTAAAAAACAACAACATATCTGATAAAAATGTTACATATTACTCTATCACAAAACATTGTCATCTATATTATTTACTGATAAGGATTCTCTTTTTAAAAAATGTGTTTCAACAGTGCAAATTCCTCTTTACTTGACTAGAGAGACATTCAGTGTCATAAAATCTTACCGCTTTACTTGGAGAAAGAGCCTTTTGACATGGTTACAGTGACAAGGTAGAAAAATAAAAGATGCTACAATTATATTTTCTTACCGGTGGTGACCTCTAGTGTGAAACAATGGCATTTTAGCAATCTGTGGGATTTAAAATGATAGTGCTCTACCAATTAGATCAGCTTTCACAAACTGAGCTAGTGTGTCTAGACTCTAGAGGATGAAAGCTAATTTTTCTTTCAAAAAAAGCATTTCTGCATGATTTAATTTTGTCCTCTCAGGCTTGCCGTTTGCATTTCTTTTCTTTTCTTTCCCCTTTGCATTTCTCTTTTTTGTTTAAAAACAAAACAAAAGAAAGTTGCTTGGGATTATTTGATCTCATATTTAAGGCTTCATTATATAGCAATCAGTATTATAAAGTGTGATTAGTCTTCTAAATTTAATTGTTCTTTCAGTCTTTAACACCTTCATAATGCTTGCAGAGAGATATCTATACTTTCCAGCACAGCAAAATCAGGAACAAAATATTTTCATATAACCTAGCATGGTTTTTTTTATTTTTTATTTTAAATAAAGCTTTTATAAAGGTAAGTGGACAAAAAATGCTATTGCTGAGAGTCAGTAAAGTTGTTTTTGTTTTGTTTTTGTTTTGTTGTTGTTTATTGGTTCAGTCGCTTCCGACTCTTCGTGACTTCATGGACCAGCCCACGCCAGAGCTTTCTGTCGGCTGTCACCACCCCCAGCTCCCCCAAGGTCAAGTCTGTCACCTCCAGAATATCATCCATCCACCTTGCCCTTGGTCAGCCCCTCTTCCTTTTGCCTTCCACTTTCCCTAGCATCAGCATCAGCATCTTGTAGGATACTTTTAATATGCTTTTAGGATGTTTTTAGGATGTTTTTAACAGTGTATGCTATGTTTTTAATCAGTATTTTGTGTATTTTATGTTTGTTTTTGTTCCCTGCCTTGATCCAATCAGAGAGGCCGGTAAGAAATAAGTAATTATTATTTTGCTTGTCATGACAATTATTGTTCAATAAGTATGTTCAATATGCTTTTATTTACTTAATTTAAAATATTTATGCCACACTTCTCAATTTATAGTCCATGCATGTCCTGGCTAAGCTGGAAGCCCAAGAGAAGTTATGTACAGCACAAGCACCTACAGAAGTTCTGTATCACATTAGGTAGGGAGGGGTCATGTCTGGTTAAGTAGGCTCACATCTTGTAAAGGGGTCATTAGGTAGAGAGGAGTTAAGTCTGGTTAAGCAGGTTCACGTCTGGTAAAATAGGGTCACAACAAGAAGAACTGTCAGGGCCTTGGACAGCATACTGCAAGTGATGCAAGCTGAGTATTCCCTCATAATGAAAGGTGTTGTCCCAACAAGGGACTGCAGGCAACTTAGAACTTCAAAAGGCTGGCAGGGCCAGAGTTGTCAGAGGCTCAACCTCTGCTGAATGCAGTTCTTAATGGTCCCATTGTTGTTTCTGTAGCCTCATGATCCTGCATAACTGAGGGACAGGAGAAATTGTTGGGGAATCAGAGCCCTCTGCAGTTATCCCCTAAGAGGGCTGAAGAAGGCTATATCTTCAGGCTTGTCAGGTAAATAATGAAGTGTTGAGAGTACTTCTGGAGACTCATCAGACTCCTTGGGGTCATGCAGATAACTCTGGGGACATGACAAGGACAGCTTACATATGCAAATTAGAACAATTCAAGAATGACTACAACACAAACACAAACAAAGCAGACTAAAATCAACAGTATTAGAAAGATAAGCAACATAATATACTATTATATAGCTACCCACTAAAAGCTTGTGTTAATAAAATACCATTCACCTGGTGCTTAAAAGATGATAAAGTGGGATATATTGGGGAAGGGTTGTTCCATAATCTGGCAGGCACAGCATTGAAATCTGTATTGCTCTGAAGGTAGGAGCACCTGGAGTAGAATTCAGCAGACAATCTCAATCAGCAGTGGCAGATTTGTGATTATGATTATTATTATTATTATTATTATTATTATTATTATTATTATTATTATTATTAATTTATATAGTGCCATCAATGTACATGGTGTTGTACAGAGTAAAACAATAAAATAGCTACATACTTTTAGGTAGTTTAATGTCTTTTCCTGCATAATCCTGAGAATGGCACACACCATTTAGTACAATGTAGAGACAGCACTATCCCATATCATACCAAAATACAGAGGGGCACAGCATGAATAACTTCAGATTATTTAGTTTAGGTAGTGGAGTGCCCTTGGAAGGTACTCAAGGAACAACAGAGACAAGATCAGAACTATTCCAGAAATAGAGTTTTATTGAGAAAGTATAACAATGTGGGAATGTAATAGTTAACTGTGAATTTTGTCTCAGAAACAGGATGGACAGAAAGAGGAATGAAGTAATGCCACAGTGAGACTATACAGTGGATTATTTCACTTCCAGGGAAGAAGGAGGGTGGGAAGTGCAGCAAGAATTGAAGTACTTATTCTCTCTCCCCCCCCCCCATTGTGCTCTGAACACAGAAGAAGGGCACAGAGTAAATCCAAATGAAAAGAAAAGGAAGACACTATTCTAGTAGTGGCATGGATGGAGTTTACTGCAAATGGGAGTACAGAAAAGGCACACTCAAAGCCAGGGGTCCAGAAGCAGTCAGGCTGTGTTCAATCCATAAAGAACTCTTCTGGAATGATCTGGAGGTCAGGGGGTTTGGGGTGCAAGAATAAGCACTCAGCTAGGTCAAAAACTGCAAAGGGGATGCTCGGGGAATGTGAGTTGTGGAGGTCTCAGGGGATTGCTGCTGAACTCAGGGGTCTTAAGACCAGTTATAGCCTATGATTACCAAAAGCTCACCAAAGAGTAAGGTAGTCCTAGAAAGGCAATTTCCAAGTACACAAAGGAAGAATGCTTGTCTTGTTCCTGCTTAAGAAAAAAAAGGGGGGGGGTTTTCTGATCTCTCAGCAGAGTTTATTAAAGTACTTCTCGTAAAGCACACTCAAAATCTTGGGGCTCTCCATAGCCAGTCGATAGATGCTTTATTAGATTATGAAAGGCGGAAGATTGAGCATTAATGATTTCAGGAGGTTCTACACCAGTGCATAGAGTGTTTCAACAGTCCCTTGTCAACTTCAATAGAGGGTTTGGCAATGCATTTTGCCTTAATTCACTATGTCCTTTAGCTCATCTCCTGGGATGAAACATATCATTGCAAGCCAAGGAGCTTGTAACTGAACAGATAAAATGGTGGTCAAATAGCATCACAACACTGTGATGTTCCCTGTTAACTGCAATCCCATTGTATCAAATGACCATCAAAAACAGAACTGTGGTTCAGAGATGCAGTGCACCCACAAGTCCCATTACTTAATTACCTGTGGAAAATATGTTATGGATTCATCATCATCTGAGGGTTGTTGTTGTGTTTTTTGGGCAGCTATAAGTGTTTGAAGCTTTCATATGCTACTATTCGTTTCAATAGCACAAGCATAATTACTGTGAACAATTTCAGTTCATTAACAAGGGGGATTTTTAGCATGGAGACTATCAAGTAGTAGTTATATAAAAATTACTTCATATTTTATTCACCAATAAGAGGATTAACTTGTTAGGAACACAGCATCATTAAAAGAAGAAATAATAAAAGTGTAGCTAACGTTGAAACAGGAAAGGCACAATGATACTCGGAATACATTGTTATAGTGTTTGTTTTAAAAAACAACAACCAAAAGACTGGAATTTCAATAAAGCTGTATTTATTTCACTGTTAAGACTGGATGCAAACTACACCAGGACATGTGGTCCTCCAGAAGATGGTGAAATACAAGTCCCATCAGCCCTAGCCAATTTAGCAAATAGTGAGGGATGATGGGAGTTGTAGTCCAGTATCATCTCGAGGGCCAGATGTTCCCTATCCCTGATCTACACCCACCCATAGGTGCTGTGTTGGGGATGATGGAAAGCACTCACTCATTATCAATCATGGGATGACCTCAAGTGTATCCCATACTGATGCCTGGAGGACTGCTCTTCTCTACAGATTACTCCCACTAAGATTATTAGTGAGTCTGGAGCAGATACTTATCTGTGAGACTGTAGTTCCAGTCCTACCTGCAGGGTCAATTTCAGAGAGTAACATTGGGTGACCATCTCTTGGCCCCTTGGCAATTAAGTTATGGGGTACTGCAGGGCACCATCATGTCCCCCATGTTTTTTAATATCTACATGAAGCCATTAGGTGTAGTTATTAGGGGATTTGGAGCAAAATGCCACCAGTACACTGATGACACACAGCTCTATTTCCAGTGAAAGCTGAATCAGGAGAGGCTCTGCAAGTCCTGGATCAGTGTGTAAACTCAGTAATGGACTGGATGAGAGCCAGGGCTCATCTACACCAAGCAGGATATACCACTATGAAAGTGGTATGAAAGTGGTATATAAAAGGCAGGAGCCACACTACTGCTTTATAACGGTATTGAAATGCACTGACAACTGTTGGGGCCCATGACATATACCATATTCAGCTTCCATACCACTCTCATAGTGTTATATCCTACTTGGTGTAGATGTGTCATGGGCCCCAACAGTTGTCAGTGCACTTCAGTACCACTATAAAACAGTAGTGTAGGTCCTGCAGTGCACTTCAATACCGCTATAAAGCAGTAGTGTGGCTCCTGCCTTTTATGTACTGCTTTCATAATGCTTTCATAGTGGAATATCCTGCTTGGTGTAGATGAGCCCCCAATAAACTGAAGCTGCATCCTAGCAAGACAGAAGCCCTGTGGGTAAGTGGTTCCCAAGTCCAGGAGATGGGCTCATTGCCTGTTCTGGATGGGGTTGCTCTCCCTCTGAAAGATCAAGTTTGCAGTTTGGGGGCATTCCTAGATCCATCATTGTCACTGGATGTCCAAGTGGCTGTGGCGGCTAGAGGTGCCTTTTACCAGTCTCAACTGGCTTGCAAGCAATGGTTTCTTCTGGACAGGGGTAGCTTGGCCACAGTGGTACAAGCATTAGTAACCTCACGACTGGATTTCTGCAATGCAGCTTATGTGGGGCTGCCCTCAAGTCTGCTCCAAAAGCTGGAGCTAGGGCAGAATGAAGCAGATTGGCTGTTGTTGGGAGCTGCCTCTTTTCAGCATGTAACTCCTTTGCTGAGGGAACTGCAATGGCTGTCTATCGGCTATCGGGCAATGTTTAAGGTTTGAGTACTAAATGAACAAAGCCCTTAACAACTTGGGACCAGGATACCTGAGAGAGCACCTTTTCCCCTATCAATCTGCCTGGTCACTGAGGTCATTGGAGGGCATGCTCCTGGTGGTTCCACATGGACCTTTGGCCTAATTGAAGTCCATCAGGAGAAGAGTCTTCCGTGTGGTGGCCCCTTCTCTTTGGAGCTCCCTGCCTCTGGAGGTCAGTCAGGCGCCAACACTAGGCTGCTTCCAGCACCTCCTGAAGACCACTCTATTCCAGGAAGCCTTCCTCATCTGCCCAACCACTGTATTTATTGGTACTTTGTTTGAAATTGAACAATTTTAATTTACTTTTTTAATCTTCTTTCTTTTTACTATTTTACTCCTATGTTCACTGCTCCAGAATCTATTTTAGAAACGGAGCAGTATATAAATATTGTAAATAAATAAATAAGAGCTTCCTGTTTGTTATCCATAATGGCCACTGTATCCCATTCCAGCAAGCACAGTGGGGGTGTTTGTTTGAGAGCAGTGGGGGGAGTTCACAGGAGGGGGAGTGCCACAGAATGCCAATGGGGGTTTCCTCTACTGCAGCTACAGAGCTGGTGATATGCAGATCTGTATGTGCAGGAGAAGATAGATCATGCCAACAGTTCCGAAAGCTAGATTATTTATTTATCCTGCTGATTATGGAGGCATAAGTGGTAGTCGCTACTCTAGAGTCAGAAAGACAGGGTTGTTTGTATTCTGCCATGTTTTAATGTCATACAATTACACCTTGCCCTCAACTAGAAAATTCAGGTACAAGTGATTCGGGCCACAGGGTAGGACACTAAATTACTACTGGTAGTTGAATATTGTCAATGGGGGTGGGCTCATCGGTCTTCCCCCACTACTCAAATCACGGGTTCTGCTGCCCATAATTATTTCAATCCCTCACTTCACAAAATTCAGCTTTAATTTTATCACCCACAGCCAGTTCCTGACCATGTTTAGATGGATACTAAATGAGCACCAAGAGTGCAGGAGCTAGTCAGCTAACCCCCACAAAAGCTTCTGGGGCAAGTTTTCTGTCTAGTCTAAAACTAGGAGACATAGGCCACAATCCTATACATCAGGAATGGGCAACTGCAGAGGTTGGATGACCACATTGCATCCACCAGAAACCTCCAGCGGGTGCACCCCTCCCTCACCACACCGGCAGCCATAGACTCAAGTGGAAGTGGTTGCACAGCTGCATTCCCAGTATTCCTACTGGTAATCGAGGCCTGGTGGGAAGCTCATGCCTTGCTTCCTGGCAGAATTGCACTCCCCCAGCCTGCCAAATAGTTGGGAATTATTGTTGTTGTTGTTGTTGTTGTTGTTGTTGTTGTTATTGTTATTTCTTGCTCATGGCGGTTTTTCTAGATGAATATGACAGGCTTTGCCAAGTCATGCTGTCTTTTACAGATTCAGGAATTTCCTGACAATTGAGCATGTTTTAATTATGACTGCTTTCTGGATGTTGGTGTGGATGTATTTTGGTAGGCCCAGTTTCTGAAGGTTTTCTGTATAGTTTTTTTATATGATGCCGGTGACTGATGTGACTAATGGAATAATTGTGACCTTTTCCTGTTGCCATAGTTCTTTGACTTCCCTGACCAGTGGTGTATATTTCTCTCTCTTTTCCTCTTCCTCTTCAACAACATTTTTGTCACCTCTGCTATATATACACTTAACTTGGAGTAAGCCCCACTAGACTCAATCGGACTTACTTCTGAGTAGGTGTGCATAGATTGCACTGTTACTCTTGCTGATTGCCTTCCCCAAGTTTCCCACTCTCACTCTGCCTGGTCCTCAACTGCTCAGGAGCCTAATTTAACAGAGTGCTCTTAGCATATTGGTGGCATCTCATGTTAGATCTCCATAATACTTCACCAAACCCTTTGTTGTCTCAGAAAGGAGAGCTAACAATGGAACCCCTGTAGTGTTAATGAGTGGCCCATCACCACTCTCTGAGTTCTTCGGACTGTATGGAACCATTCAACAACAGCCTTTTATACACATGAATACACAATTTTACACACACACACACACACACACACACACACACTGTAGTTGTGTGTTACTAATAATCAACTATATGAATAGGGCACTGTAAAATCTATAGGGAACGTTTATTTTTATTTTTGCTAGTACTGATTTTCATTCAAATTTGCAAGCTTATCATCTGGGCACTCAAAACGCTGTCCCCTCAATTACAGGTGATATTAAGGAAAGACATTCAAAATTATAGCCTCTTCTATGTGAATTCAGAGGTTGACCAAAGTGCTGGAGAAATTTTGAGGGAAACGTAAGGACAGACTAGCCAAATTTCTCAAATCTTCTATTTTGTGTATCTGCTCTGACATACAGTACCCACCCCTCACTTCTTAGATACCACATTACGTGTCGTGGACCAGGGATCCAGTTTCGTACTGCTGGGGCTAAAATACTTGTATGGCATTGATAAGAGGAGAGTTTCATTGGTTGCATATGCTGTGGATAAAAAGCAACATTTTAAGCTCGAGTGCCCTTGTTCCTGTACATGTTGTGAACAATGCAATTCATTAGTTTAAATTTTATGAAAAGTACATGCTGTTTAAAGCAAGCACTTTGGCTTGTAATGGGCTCTATTGCATTTTAAGATCCTTTCTAGAGACATTTTATTGACCGGGCAGCCCAATTAGGTCTGTAAAATAATGTCAGGATGATCTGGCTTTATAGGTGCTCAGTGTTAATAGCTCTCAGGACTCCATTAAAGTTGTTTGGATTCAATAGCTGCAAGTGCAAGCGGCAGGCAGGAAATTAGTATATCAAACACACATAGTAAACATCACTTTCAAAGATGGAATTTTTCACCACACTTCAGTGTTTAAAATCTGTCACTGAAGTACTTCTCTAGAGTCCTTCTTCCTTGTTTTTTTCTCTCTCCCCACCTTCCCTTTTGTCTTCCTCCTCTTTTTTTTTTTAAAATGCTGTTTGGAAAGGGTCCTTCATGCTGCCTTAGATACCTGCCGGCATCATCCTCAGCAAAAGCCTTGGACTGCAAATATGTCTCAACCATTACTTCAATGCAAATGGGGGCTCGTGAAACACGAAGAGCCTCCAGATTTAAATTGCACATCTACAAGGAGCGCTGGCTAGGAAAGTGGACTTACTTGAATAATGGATAAGGTGTTAAAAGAATTACCGTGATAATGAATGCAATACATTAAAGTACAGTCATTATCATTGTTCGGCTGTCTGATTTTTGTGCTCTTTATTTCGCCTGCCCCACCTTCCTCGGCTCATTCCGAAATGCTTTGATTTCAGCACCCCCCGCCCCCGCCCCTCCGCTGGCTCTCATCTTACAGGCCTTTTCTGAAACCATTGTGCAAGTGCCTCCACAATTAGATTGCCATTCTAAGGTGTCATTTCAGTATTTTCTATCTCGCTGTTCAGTTCTGTCATCATCAGGGAGTCCGTGCACATAGACACAGTCAGACAACTTCTCTCTCTCTCTCTCTTTCATGGTACTGTTTTAACTACTTTTGAAGCATTACAGCCTCACGGCTAGCACTATTAGGGTCTAAGTGATTATCAACAATTATTGCTCAGTGCTCTCTGAGCCTGCTAATGGATGTGCGAGGTGCAATATTTTGTTACTTTTCTGTCCCTCTTATGTGAGATTTCCTTTATTTTAAATTTGGTTCCTACAGTTGTTCAGCTTTGGTTTTCAGCCACCTGTCTGAAACGACAAAATCCAGTAACCTCAACTATTGTTAGTATTTTCAAGGGTTCAAAATTCAGATTCATTTATTACATTTCTATACTGCCTAATAGCCAAAGCTCTCTGGGCAGTTTTCAAAGATTAAAAGCCATTAACATTACATTATACGTAGTATTATAAAAGCATTTACATACAAACATATAAATAGGCAGCGCACACACCAACACACATATATCTAAACAATTTTAAACAGTCAACAATAAGAATGATCCAGGACCTGATTAAAACGTCATCATATACTGCCAAATATGAGGAAGAAGAGGAAGCTCTTAACCTAGTGCTCCAAAGATAATAATGGTGCTAGGTGGGCTTCATTAGAAAGATCATTCCATCTTTTCGGGGGCACCATCATGAAGGCCCTCTCCCTCTTGCCTCCTCCCTAGCTCCCCTTGGAGAAGGCACCTGGAGGATGGCCTTAGATGATGAATGTAGTATATGGATAGGTTCATGCCAGGAGAGATGTTCCATCTGGTATTCCGTCCCCAAACCGTGTAAGGCTTTAGAGGTTAAAACCAGAATATTAAAGGTGCTGATTATCCAAGGGCCTCATTCCAAGAGTTTCAAAATATTTACATTCCAAGAGTTTCAAAAATTCACATTTTTTTTTTTAAAAAAGATTAAATCCACATTTCAAGGGGTTTAAAATTCAGCCATCTTAACTGGGCAGCAAATCAATACCTGGTTGGTGAAGTGAGACTGTTTACTTGCGGCATTGTGGAGCTACTGTTACATCCGAGGCTTCATCTCATTGCTGATCTTTATTTTTAAGCTTTTCTTGGGATTTCTATGTAATCTTTTTGATGACTCATTTGTAAATGGTTAGTGAACTTTTTAGGCTGTTGTTGGTACACTTAGGCCATCATGGCATAGAACTGATGATGAATTATGTATTTCTCTAATGTTTCAGCAGTGCTTGCTCTATCCTCCCATGCTTATGTAAAGTTAATGTCAGCTTCCTGCCCTGAGTTGGAGCAACTTATTCATCAGCAAGGAAAATCTTCTTTTCACTTGCATAGCCTGGTGACCTGGGCATGGAATAGAAATATCCTTTAGCAGTGTTTGCAGCATTCTTTGCATGTAACAAATTACTTGCATGACTACTTCATCATCAGCACATTCTCGGCCCACACTGAAAAGAAAATAGTTGCACCACAAGTTGAAGGGACATGTGAACTGGCTCTCTGTGGCACAGTGAAGTGCTTGTCGTGAGGTGGGGTGGGGGTGAAAGCATAAAAATTGTGACTCACAGATCTGATTGGTGGACATTCGGGACAGCTAAAAGGCAGGGGTTCTTCACACAGCACATAGTTCAACTATGAAATTCACTTCCACATGATGCAGCCATGGCCACCAATTTGGATGGCTGTAGAAGACAAAATCCTGGGGGAGAAAGCTATCAATGGCTACTAGTCCTGATCACCCTGTGCTATCTCCAGCATCAGAGGCAGTATGCCTGTGTATACTGCTTTTCCATTTTAACAGGTACTAAAAAGTAACGGATTCTGGCTTACGTTCATGGTAGCTCATGAAACAGGAACATAGTGGCCCACTTACACAATGCTGCAAGCACTTTGTAGCTCTTGTGAACTTGAGTTTGAAAACACCTGTGGTGGGAGCAGGGGTGGGGGTGAGACAGAAATGCCCTGACATTTCCCTTGTAGCTATCATACCACCGAAATCATCCAAAGGATGACTAAAGTTATGCCCATCCACACCATCTCTCTTCCTCAAAAAACGTTCAAGGAAGAGGGAGGTAAGGCGGTCTCACAGGTAGCCCTTCTCCCCCCACTGGGGTTGTTAAACTCTCAGCAGAAGGCTGTAGGCATCACCTGTCACCAAAACAGTGCCTCAGAATGATCACCATCCCTGTTTACCGTAACTGTGCCCACCGCTACCAGCCTGCCCAAACAGAATGTGACCAAATTAACCCAACAATCGAAACATAAAGCAGACTTTCCTAAAAGATGCTCTTGCCCACTTACAGTGTGAAGTAGGCAAAAAGACTCATAGCTCAGGCCAGTCAGACTATGAGCTAAAATTTCCTACACAGCCCCCAATAGGATGACCAGCATAACCCACACTGCATACAGGGAGGGGGGGAGGGAGCCACAAGCCGAAGAAACTGGAGGGTGGGGCCCTGCAATAATGCCTAGTAAGTCCCACCCCATCACATCTCTCTCCTCAACCCCCCACAACAGTCACCCCACAGCCAGGCAAGTTGTATGCAGGAAAAGGCATTTGTCTTATTAGTTATGCAGTCCAATGATGTGCAGCATTAGATGCAGTTCTTGAATCCGTTTTAAGGAATCCAATTCTTTAGTTGGTCCAGTAAAAGTATTCTGCTCTTGCCCTTCTTTGGATTTTTCTGCTAATGGATCGGCATAGCTGCCAGCATTTTTTTGGCCATGTTTTGGGGTTATATTAAAGTTTGAATATGTTTTATTCTTGACTCAAGGCAGCTTTCTGTGAGGAAAAAGTTTGAAAACCCATGTACTACGGAATACGCACACAAGCATCAGACCTATCCGATGAGCTCCTGTGGTGAAGAATTAGACGTCAATATCTTTGGGTTCAGAAGTGAAGGAAGGTAAAACATTCAAGGATGATAATAGGTACAGCAGAAGGAGGACATAAAATTCAAGAGAGGGTAGAAGTAGCAGGAATAAAAGTATGTAATTTCAATTCCAGATAATTAAAGAAAGATTGAAATTTTGCTGGAAGTGCAATGGGAGGGGGGAAAGCATTTTTTAAACGTAAAGTGTTTTAAAGCCTCTCAAATGTAAGGTGTAGCTTTAAAAGAAATACCCAACTTGACAGCAAAACTGTCAAGACGCTTTAGGTCTGTGCTTCTTGGAAGGAAAGGTCATCCTACTGCTTCTCCAAAATGCGAACAGTAATCTTTCGTAAGCAGCAGAGTACTTCTATTATCAGCTGAGCAAGGTCCCATTGTCAGTGATTGACAAGGTTTCCACCTCCAGATTTCTCCCATAACCATGCTTAACAACTCGGGGCTTTCAGGCTAGTGCTTGTGATGAAAATTCATCAGGGTAGAGAGAGGTGGAAAATTCAGCAGTGGGCTTCATGCCGTGCGCATTAGTTATCATTGTGGTTGGCGACAGAATGTTCTGCTTAGCAATGCAGAACATTTTAAGGCGGAATGCAAGCCTCTCTGCTTTTGTCATATGTCTGCTAAAAGCCTATTAACTCACCTGGCACCAAACATTCGTTTAAAAGGGATAAAGGCGCTTTTTTAAAAAAATCCACAGTACCAATCAGTTATAATGAAGCCGCTGTCCAAGATTTTGCCAAACTTAACAAATATACCCATTTACAAATAAAAGGCCATATCATTGATCCACCTTGCCTGATGACATCCAGGTAACATTGGAGTAATCAGATTTGGGTAAATGGGGGATTCATTTCCATAAAGTTTTAACAATCTGGGATATATGAAATAAAGCAAGCATTTTCTAACTAGGATGTCATTTAATGCCAGGCCTATGTTTTAATCTTGTCCTGTTATAATGTTTTATTGTTACTGCTGTCATTTCACTGGTCTTCTATTTGTGTGTGTGTGTGTGTGTATTTATGTGAAGCAGCATATTAAGTGCTATATAGATACTAAAATATTATATGTTAGGATGCTTTTAGGATATATATTTTTTTAACAGTGTATACTATGTTTTTAATCAGTATTTTATGTATTTTATGGTTGCTGTTGTTTCCTACCTCGATTCAATTGGAGAGGCAGGTAAGAATTATTATTATTATCATTATTATTATTATTATTATTATTATTATTATTATTATTATTATTTACAGATTTTATAAAATCAATTCTGTCTGCATTTCATGGATTGGCAGGTGCCATTGTTCCATTGTCCACTCATTGATGGAATCAGTTTTTCTCCAATTTCCCAAATTTGCACAAATTTGGATTTGCAAAACTATGCAAATCCCCTCAAATGCCTAATTCCCCCCCAATCCCTCCAAATGTGCATCGTCATCCTTTAGCCTGTGGGGGAAATGTGCGGTTTCGATGGTGGTTTTAAAATTTACATATTTTGTCTAAATTTGCATAAAATTCAGAAAATAAAAAAATGACCTGCAAGTTCATTTAATCTGTGTGACTTGGGAAAAACTGGTCCACAGCAGAATCCACAGGCTGGATTCACAGAAATCTGAATTCATTTGATTCCAGTGTGGATTTCTCTGAAATCCTTAAATATGTGTGGAATGCAAACATGGGATTATTAGCAGGTTTAAGTAACTGAGGGAATATACCAATATCCTTCTCCCATAACTCCTTTCATGCTGGCTTGGGATGATGGAAGTGATAGTCCAACACATCTGGAGGACCTCAGGTTGATGTAAGTCTTCAGTCCGAGAAGATGTTCACCACTATAAGTTTGTTCTAACAGTTGCACAGCCAGACTCTCTGATGAGCATGTTGCTTTGCTTCTAGAAGAGATTCTGTGTTGGCAGTGAAAAAAACCCATGATGCTGTCAGTAAGCTCATAAGGGCCAGTAGCCTGCCTGATATGTTAGGAAGAATAATAGAATAGTAGAGTTAGAAGGAGCCTATAAGACCATTGAGTCCAACCCCCTGCTCAGTGCAGGAATCCACCTTAAAGCGTACCTGACAGATGGCTGTCCAGCTGCCTCTTGAATGTCTCTAGTGTGGGAGAGCCCACGACCATCCTAGGTCATTGGTTCCATGGTTATGCTGCTCTAACAGTCAGGAAGTTTTTCCTGATGTCCAGTTGGAATCTGACTTCCTGTAACTTGAGCCCATTATTCTGTGTCCTGCGTTCTGGGATAATCAAGAAGTGATCCTGGCCCTCCTGTGTGACAAGGCTTTCCTTTGTGTGACAAGAAACAGGAGTGGCTTTATTTTAAGCCTGTTAACGTGGTGTTGGTGCCACTGACACAGTGTCCCATTTCCTAAATCTCTTCTTATCCCACTAAACATACATACAGACCAGTAGAGCACAGGGCTGATTCACAGGAATAGTAATGGTCAGTCACCTTGGCCAATTTGAAGGCAGTGGCAAACTCAGAAAATGTTATTCGTGTATTTAATTACCTCACTGAGCATCAGCTTCCTGGCCCAAACACATACAGTCCTGTGGCCAATGTCCCTTATAGTTGTTATTCTGGTGGAACTGAATATATATAGTGAGACAAGATACAAGCCTTTACCTGAGGGTTTTCTTTTTGTTTCCATAACAACCATGGTTCTATGCCAAGTAACATCTGAACCCATTCCTGACTTATATGGTGGAAGAATACCCACTGGGCTCCAGAATGGGTGCTCTGATTATTGGGGGGTCCCAGGGGCAGGGTAATGATTTTGGATGGATCACTACTCTTCTGGTGGCCGAGGTAGATCAGATACTCATAAAGACAGCCACCTGGGGCATTTCTCTTCACTACAGGAAATGGTAAGTTCTTCTGGACACTGTACCATTTTTTCCTGCGATGTACTAATATATCAGAAAAAAGTGCTGTTCTCTAACGACAAAGCAAGCTCTTTGCCCTTAAAATTGTAGCAGAAGCTGAGCTTCTAAGGATGATTAGTTATATACTGTATTACTTATGGCTATTACCACCACTCTTGATGTAACTGGCTTCCACTGTAGCAACATTTACATTTCAAAACAAAAGACTAATAACATGTTATGATCTTATGGGCCACTACAATGCTGTTTTATTTTAATTTTTCCACTCATGTGTGTATATATAATGTGAGTGCCTCCACTTGGGGGGGGGGGAATACTTGGAAAATGTAACTGTTTTCCCGGATAGATCCATGAACAGGATTCAAGATTTCTGGTGGGTCCTTGCTATGGATTATATCCAGAAAGGTTATGTGAGTGATGTGTTCCCACAGAATAGTTCCATGTGGAGGCACTCACATGATCTCTTTTGCAAGCCAGTCTGTAAGTAGAAAATGTTTCATTGGATGTCAGCCTTGGTCTGGTATTAGTTTTGCTTAACAAAGGAAAGAAACTTTCACTCACTACGGTAGTATTGTAGATGTTTATATCTAATTTGGCACGCGGAGGGTGGGGGGAGAACCCAGCTGGGAACAATTTATCCATTCTCCCCTGCTGTTCCCTGTAAGCTTACCCAAAAGGATGTTCAGAAATATGGAAGGAAAGGGAAAATAAAAGATCAGTGTTGGGAATGCACTCAAATAGCCTCAAGGGACGTGCTTGAGTAACGAGACTCTGACCTTGGCAAGTAAAAGAACAAAAACATGGTAGCAAGGTTAAGGCTCAAGACCCAGAATCACTGCTGAGACACTTTGATGTTTGATATTTTTGTGATCCTCCAGTGTCTGACCAAGAGGAATGGCCTACGGGAGTCAAAGAATAAAGCCCAGCAGCTTTATGTCAATTCAAGGATATGTTCTCAAAAAAAGTCTGTCACTATCGTTTTTCCCATACAATGTCTTCAGGCTTCTTTTGATTTACCACCCATATTTGGCTTCTTCCTTCCGTTGTGTGATGATTTTCTAAGGGAGTTTGAACACAGGGATTTGGAAGGCCGTGGGAGGTGGGGGGAAGAGAAGTACTGAGAAAGTGATAACCTAAAATGCCACATCTCCCAAGATCTGTATCTACTGAAAGAAAATATGCGCTCCAATAAATATGGGCACCCTTTCAAAGATATTCTGTATAGTCCTGCTTTCTTTGTACTGCAAGTTGCAATAAGTAATGGTTTTTTACTAGCAGCATAAAAAGCAAATGAGCAACGAATGAGAGGAAAAAATAGCAGATTAAAAATATTTAGGGTAGCTTTTCAGACGATCACTTTGCTAAGAAGTATTAAATGGTAGCCATAATTCAGTGCTACATGGTAGAATGGATTAGTAGTTCACCTTGGAAGGAATATGTTACTCTATCCATATATCTTTTTGCATAACATTTATAGAGCTCTTCCACATGCTTTACTTCAATTTGCAGTTGTATGTAGTATCTCTCGCCACAGTAAAGATTCAGAGACTGAGATCCCAAATTACTGTTCTGAAATAACAGCCTATGCCTATAGCCTTGGTCTTGACCAGATACAAAAGAAGGCAGGGCTCCTGCAGCTTTAACTGTTATGATGAAGAGGGATTCTCACCAGGTGCTGCATGCATACAAATGACACCTGCTGAAATTCCTTTTTCTGTGCAACTGTTAAAGATACAGGAGCCCTGTCCTCCTTTCCATATGGTCACCCTAGCATGCTTTACCTCAGAATTATTTTCAGTCCTTATTCTGTTGACTTCTTGGACATCTTCAGAAACAGTTGCAAATGGGGTAAACTCTTATCCTTTGAGGATAGCAAAAGGTCCAGCAGAGAACCAGAGACAGAAGCAGCAGCTAAGAGACTCTCCTCAAAACAAAACAAAACAAAAAAGTCTCAACCAGCTCTTAGGACTCCCCTGGGCTGTGGAAAGTCTGGCCAGCTCTCCCCACAAGGGACAAAACATAATGGGTACTGCTAGTCAGGCATGTGCCCTGTGACATATTTCTCTTGGTATTCACAGTTCACTGAACTTTTCTAGTGAACTGTAAACTCAACCCATCAGAGATAACCTCTCACTGTTTATATGATCGCTAATCCTGGTGTTTCAAGTGTTGCTGGATTTTTGTACTAGAGCTTGCTGGCTGTCTATTAGCTCATTTTACTTCTAATTTATCTGTTCAACGTGCAAAGAAATCAGGGGATGTTGAGAGTTCTTGTGGCCATCAAACTGATCATGTGGGGGAAAACACCTCAAATGCTGCTGGATTTTGCATTTTCGTCAAATGGTAGGATCTTCAAAGGGGTGTGTGGTAAACATAACCTCTTTCACACATTGAATGTGTGCCATACTCCCCTAACAAGCATCCACTTCCTGTATGTCAAAATGAGTTCTCTATGCATATAGACGTATGGGTAGAGATCTCCTACAAATGAAGAAGGACCTGTGCTAATCAACATCCTTCCACATGTGTAGGAGCTGCTGCTGCATGGAGAATGCTTTCCAACAAACGTCAAAAGGGACATTTGTCGGGAAAGTGTGGCAGTGCTGCATGTTGATGCTTGTGGGTGGAGCTAGCACCTGCATCCCCTTTTCAAGTTCATCCAGCATATGGAAGGGCCATGTGCATCCCCTCCACCAGGGGTGTTGAACCTATTTCAACCAGAGGACTGAATTTCATTTCAGAAAATCTCTCAGGGGCTGCATTCCAGTGCTGGATGTGGCTGAAGGCCAAAGGAATGGAAAGAAAATACCTGTATATTCTAGCTTAAAGTTCTTCATCCTGACACCAATTATGCCTTAGGAGAGGCATTTCAAACTTTTAGACTGGTGTGGGGACTGCACAAAAGCCAGGAAGTTTATTGTTGGGTGGGGTGGAGCCAGGAGAAGAAGGTGTGGACATCAGGAGAGCCCCAGAGGGCCAAATTGGGACTCAAGGTTTGAGGTCCTGCACCCAGCCCTATACTATAAAAATTCCCAAGACTTGGTGATAGCTCTTGAGTAAAGTATGTTGCTGTTGTTGTTAATTTTTTTTCAGCCACCCAACACAAATAGGCCTTGTGGCTATTCAACTTAAGGCCTTCCTAGACAAGGGTTTAGCCCGGTGCGAGGCCCGGGTTCACTGCTGTGCATGCAGATGATGCACAGGGGATCCTGGGGTCAGGCCAGGCTAAACCCTCCCTTGACCTGGGATAACCGGATCCATTTGTGGCCTGGTTTTTCCGCAGCCCCGGGCTGAGCTTGGGGCTGTGAGAAAGTCTAGCTGGTTCTGTGGCTTTTCCCGGCTGCTCGCTTACTCACAAGTAGCTGGGAGAAGCCGTGCACTGGGCACAGCGCTCCATAGGAGTGCTATGCCCATCGGGCTGGGGGAGAGGGAATCACAGGGGGGGAGAAATGGGGGCCAGGGGGGAAAAAGTGGACCTGGCAGGAGAGATGGGGGGCGAGTGGAGCCAGGGTGGGGAGATCGTGGCCGGGGTGGTGGTGGAGGGGGCATCGGACATGGCAAGCGAGGGGGCGAGCGAGCGGATGGGCGGGCGAGTGAGGGGGCGAGGAGGGGGCAAGCGGGGGGGCGAGCAAGCGGGCGAGCGGGGGGGTGAGCGAGGGGGCGAGCGAGTGGATGGACAGGTGAGCGAGGGGGCATCAGACATTGTGGGTGGGAATCGGGGGCAGGGGGAGCAGGGAACACTTTATTTTTTAAAAAACCAACTTACCTTTTCGTTGGTGCGTTCCTGCGCACATGGCCCCTGTAACTTTTTTTAAAAAATGGAGGACGTGACGGGGCTTTCCTAGAATGACCATATGGAAAGGAGGACACGTTTCTTTAACTGTTTCTTTAACAGTTGTATGGAAAAGGAAATTTCAGCAGGTGTCTTTCATATGCATGTAGGACCTGGTAAAGTTCCCTCTTTATCACAACAGGTAAAGCTGCAGGTGCCCTGCCCTCTTTTAAATCTGGTCACTGTAGTATAGCTCCTGCAGCTTTAACTGCTGTGATGAAGAGGAAATTTCACTAGGTTCTCTATATATACAAATGACACCTGCTGAAATTCTCTTTTCTATGCAACTGTTAAAGCCCTGTCCTCCTTTTCATATGGTCACCCTAGCTTTCCTTTCCCCATCGCGTCTGACGTGTGGAAAGGAGCGACAGCCCGCACTACTCCTAGCGCGGGCTGGCTGCTCCTCCCACACGGATTCTGAGGTAGGTCTAGCAAGGCCCTTAGACCTTTCCTGTTATTCCCTCGATGGTAGAAGATATATTTCTCTGTCTTATATTTTGTGTGTGGAATATGTTACCTTAGGGTATTTGAAAAGTAATAATTTAATAGGACTGAGAAGAATTAGAAATCTTTTATAGATAATAAATCTGCCAGATGTAACAGCCGCATTGGCAAGTCCTATGCAGCAGCATCTAACTATTTTGGAAGACATACAAACTATTCCAGCATGCGAGCTGACCTCTGATTATCAGGGAGGTATTGAGAGCGAATGTTTTCTCCCCTGGGCAAGTTATTCCATAGCTGCTGTCTTCAGGAATTTTTTATATTCATTTTTCTAAAGCATCTACCTCAGGCCATTTCCAAACACACAAGACACTGAATTATTTTTATTTGGAGAAGCCAGTATTCTGAGGGAACTATGTCATAGACTTTTATAAAATCCTGATTTCTTTGTTCATTGTAAGCAGGAAATTGAGGCTTTTAGGGCCTGAGGGATTAGATGAGACATTTCCTAGTCAGGTGCAATTAACTGTTTTATAACCTGCTGCTCCTTAAGGGTGTGGACAAATTAGTTAGCCACCACTTCCTTTGAGAATATTTTAAGGCAGTGCTACCCAAGATGATTGTTATGGAATTTTCCAGATGAGTACAAGGGCATTTACAGATGTACGGTACAAACGTATTTTAGTTATACATTTTATTCATTTCCTGTGGAAAATACCATTGTAACACCAATATTTCTTATGACAACCATGTAGTGCTACCCTTCAATTCTGCCAAAAGAAAAGATATGTTGTCAGCCTTCCTTGGAGCAAAATAAATAAGTGAAATGAAAATTATTACTATCCTGGTTTAATGCACAATGCTATGCATGAAACCAAACACTTCCTGTTTTGGTCCTCCCTTCAAGTGAGCCGATTAAACCATTGATGGCAAAACAGGGTTTAAAGTTGGCTTACACATCCTGGATTGTTTGGAAGCAATGAATGATATACCTTGGTTCAGATACAATAGGAAGCTATGCTTAGTTCCTGGTTTGTTTTCCCTACGGGCAACTTTCAACGGTATTGGGGCCAACTTTCACCCACCCACCCCGTACCCCACCAAGGTACACACACACACACACATCCCACCTCACCACTGAACTGTTGTCAAATATTGTTGGAGCCGCAGCAGCAACAACAACAACAAAAGTCACTGCATGGCTTGCTTTAAAGGGTAAATATGCATTTTTGGCACTGCTATGCCACTACACTTTGGTGGCACCAGCAGCTACAAAAACCCATAGGCTGCATGTTGCCCCCCTCGATTTACCTGCTCACATGAAGGGAGGAGCAAAAAGCAATTGGACTGCATGGTGGATCAGCATGCTGCTCATGTTCATCAAGGTTTGTTAAACCAGGATTGATGGTTTACCGTGGCATGTGAACATGGCCTACATAGAAAATTCACATAGGGCATAATTGGGAGAGAAGACACATGAAGTGGTTTAAATCTAGAATGTGATGAGTTGAAGAGGTGATGACAAGGCTATCCAGGAACTTCCGAAGGCTGCCAAATTGCCATGAGCATTAAAGCACAAACAAACCACGTGTTCCCATTTGCTGAAAGCTAATGATGAAATTTTATTT
The DNA here is from genome assembly GCF_023053635.1 of Elgaria multicarinata webbii. Taxonomy (NCBI): domain Eukaryota; kingdom Metazoa; phylum Chordata; class Lepidosauria; order Squamata; family Anguidae; genus Elgaria; species Elgaria multicarinata. Next base: position 49,841,275 of record NC_086176.1, on the reverse strand, counting down.
TTTGTCAATCCTTTCCCCATAGCGGAATAGAATATATCTTCTAAAAGCATCCAGTGTTTCAGAGAGAGGATTCTTAACTGCAAGGCCAAGGAGCATTACAGTTCTAATTGTGGGCTGTAAGAAAAATAAAATAAAATATTTAAACCTTTCCACAGGATATTCTAATTCTAGATCAGGGGTGGGCAATGGATGGCCCTACAGATGTTTTGGCCTACAATTCCTACCTGCATAGATAATGGTGAGTGACCATGGAAGTTGTAGGCAAAACCATCACACCCCTGCTCTAGATCTTGTTAAATGCCTTTATGAGGTTTGTGTGTAATGCACGGCAGCTCAAATTCTACCTCTCTGCCATGCTGAGAAGGGAAAGCAGCGTCTGTCGCCTCCCCTTGAATTTTGAGATGGCAAAAGTGCCGTGGCTCTGTTGTTCCTTCATATCACCTTTTCAACAAGCCTTCAGAAATCCGTTTTGTCCCTGAACCACATAGACCAATTGGCCAATAGACTGAGAGGCTTGTGAAGGCGGCAGGTAAATTAATAGCAGAGAATGCGCCTGAGGTCCATGCCTGGCTGCTCTTGAAAATCCTCCTGAAGCCTGAATTATTTGTATTAAGATAGGGCCAGCACTCAGGCCTCTATGAGTCAATTCTTTGTAACAGTTGCCAATATTTTTATACCTGGGAGAACTGCTTCATTCTTTATTATTGCTCAGGAATCAATACTCCCATTGCCCTCACAAAATGCTATACAAGCATTATTGGCATTTCACTTGGCAGTGAAGGGTATCAACATCAATCTCTCGAACTGCACACTTCGCTAACTCTGTTCCACTTCTTGGCTTGTGTATTTGTATTCCATCTGCACGGCGCTCTCCTGCTTGATTTGAATAGGGACCTTTAATAGAGCCTTGACACCTTCGGAGATTAGACAAAGGAAAGACATCATTTAGCCACCTACTAAAAATAGGAACATCTGAAGCTTGCCTAGACAAATGGCTATTTTATTCCCTCCTCTGCATTCCTGATGATTGACATTTATTACCACATTTATGTATATATTTATGGAATGCCCCTTTTGCCCATCGCCCAAATCCAGACCCAACCTCAATCTTTGGTCGTGCCATCATCATTTGAATTTCAAAATGTTGTTTTAATTTAGAAACAAAACCCTTATTAATTAATGCATTGTGTAGCGCGAACATCTCCACGTGTGCAAGAGGGGCGATATATTGCCAAACAAGGCGAACATATTGCAGACCCAGTGTAAAGAGAGCTTCTCTGGAACATCAGCCCCATTTTTCTCTAATTGTGTACAGCTGCACCAGTTTGATTTGCTAGCTCAGTCACAAAGATTTGCATTCAGCATGTAAATTCAGCTTTAAACATGCAATATCTGGACATAATCTAAAATGGGAATTGTTCAAGGCATCCTCTTTCCTGCAGGGCTGTGTAACGCTCTATACTACAGTTGCATTAATTTGTTTGAATAACATCAGAACTGTGGCAGCTAGAATACTGTTAAATAAAATAATAATCCCTTCAGTGTATGTGCATTTTAAAAAATGCTGTTTACTAGTTATTTTTCAATTCTCTCTCTCTCTCTCTCTCTCTCTCTCTCTCTCTCTCACACACACACACACACACACACACACACACACACACACACACACACACACAGAGTCTCTGTCTCACACACATTGTATATTATTTTCGCTCTCCCCTTTGTATGATTATGTTTCAGGTTCCCTTGGACTAAGACTGAGTAAAGAAATAGCAAAGAGAAAGTTTTTGTCTAAAATGCATCAATAGGAAGCTATGGGGGCAATGTAGCTTTATATGTGGGTACACTGAGATTAAGGTGGCTGTTTTACACGCTATGTTCAACCTAAATGCATCTGTTTATTCCTGCCCAGAAGGAAAAAAAATACTTTATGCAAGGACAGCCTTAACACCCGGACAATAATATTTCTTAGTATCTACATAGCACCTACAATGTACATGATCTCAGTATTTCTTACAACAGTCCTGTAAGGTAGATGGGTCTATCCTGATATTTGATAAGTGCAAGAGGCACAGAAATAATAACTTGTTTTTGCTGCTCAAAAGCACATGAAGGAATGATGGGTTGCAGGAAGACACTTTTCTGCTCCCTTGAAGCCCTGTAATATCTGAGCTTCCCTCTCTGCTTCACACCCATCAAAATGTCAGGTATTTCACTAATTTGTAAATGCACACACACACACACACACACACACACACACACACACACACACACACACACACTTCTCTCTCTAAAGCAAACTGAGCCTTTGTGGGCTGCCTTGAATGTCTTACAGGTAAGGAAGAATAATCAAGGCTTGATTCTTGTATGTGAGCATTTTTGTTGGTCCTTACATGGGAAAAATACACATTTAAGTATGCATCTAAATGTGTACTTCCTTCCATTGACTAAAGCATGAAAATGCATATTCCCCCTGCTGCAAATTCACATTTTTGAAGTGCATGATGTTCTAACAAACACATTTTATGAATCAGGAATATATGAGCTTTTCCCAAAAGATGTGCTCAAGTGCAGGGGTGCAAGTGAGCAAGTATCGATGTTTAATGAACTGAAACAAAAGTCTTGTATAGCCCTGATGTCACACAGACCCTGTTCAGTTGACACACTAAACTGTGGTGGTTAAGCACTTTGAACTAAACATTGGCCCAGTTAAGAAGACACCTTAAACCACCGCTTTAACCACAGTGGTTAAGCCAGAACACAATTTTCTGGCTTAACTACCATGGTTAAAGCTGTAGTTTAAGGTGTTTTCTGAATGGGGCCAATATGGCTTAAAGTGTTGTGTGAACCACTCCTAACCATGGTGGCTACATAACTATGGTTTAAACACACTCACTAACCATTTGTTGCAAATGGGTTAGCAGCCTAACCATGGCTTTGCATGTTGTGTGAACAGGCCCATAGCGTGATAACATGGACTGATACATTCTTGTCTAACCTCTAAAATAGATTTTTAAATTTAAATTTATTTTTTGTATAAGGACCTCTTAGGAAGGTACCTTATATCAGATCAGACTATTTGTCCACCTTGTCCATTATTATTATTATTATTATTATTATTATTATTATTATTATTATTACTACTACTACTACTATTACTACTAGTAATACATTTATTTCTTACCTGCCTCTCCATTCTGATCGAGGTTTGGAACGTAACACGAATGCATCATTTAATATGATGTGCATGAACCTTCAGCTCATGTATTCCCCATCAGCACTCCCTTCCTCCAGCACGGCCATGAGGAGGAGCTCAGGAGCATCCACTTTAATTTTAAGGAAGCTGCAGTTTGTTGTTTCTTCCAAAACACAATAAACTGTGGTTAGTTTCAAACCACGGTTTGTCCTTACAAGCCAAGATCAAACTTGATCCTAAATTGCTGATAAAACATAGTTAAACCTAACCACAGTTCCTGAATTGGCAAACTGCAGTTAGTTTAAAATAGATGGTGATGCTTCTGATATCATACCGGAGGAGAGGCTTATGCACATAATGTGAAACTATGGTCTAGTGTTACATCAAACTAAGACAGGATTTACTCTCCCTAGCAGCTTCCTAAGATCTCAGAATACTCCTTTGAGTTGAAATTGCCAGGAATTTAATGCAGGACTTTCTTCATGCAATGCATACACTTTACTATTATGGTATGTTCCTACCCACAAGCGTATAGCTGACAAATTCTACAGAAGATTAATATTGACACTGTGGCAGGAGGGGGGGGATTCTTTTTGAAGCTCATCACCCAATCTGAGTCCTGCCAGCGCCCTTTGTTTGTTTCATCCTGTTGAATCCCATCACTTCCTTAATCCTTCACATTTCACACTACTGAACCTGAGACCTGTGGTTGTTCACTTGCATCCATGCAGAGCCCTTGTACAATTCTAGTCTCAACAAGCACTCAGGAAAGAGAACCAAACTTGCAGAGACAGTGGCACTAAAACAGAAGGGTGATAGAGATGGAATATTCAGTGTCTTTACCCCAGTGATATATAGCACACTCGTGACTGGCCACTCATGGATGTTTGTGATGTTGACAACCTTCTCCATGTCTCTTGCACCTTTCCCTGATTATCTCGTTCTAAAAAAAATCCCCTGGATATCCCAATACTTCTGAAATATCACAGGATTTCCTAATGTGTGCAGCCGAAGTTGCACTACAAAGCACCCACTAGATGGCCCTGTCCCATTTAAGTGTATGAGCACTGAGAGGAGGTGAAATTTTCAATTACAGACCACATGGTCACCCCTCTCCACCTGGGTAATGCATCCCATTACAATAGTGCAAGAGATGCAGGAAGCTAAGCCCCAGTAAGGCAATATGATTTCCCACTGGAGTTTTGACGTATAGGGCCTTGCTAGACCTATCAGATAATCCGATGGGGAGTCGGGGTGGGGCCGCACTGCAGCTAGCACACGCCGTTGCCCCTAGCTAGACGTAAACATGAGACAGGGTAAGGGAAAGCCCCGTTGTGTGCTCCAGTTTTTTTCAACATAAAGGGCCATGTGCACAGGAGCGCACCAACGTAAAAGTAAGTAGTTTTTTTTAAAAAAATAAAGGGTTCCCCGCTCCCCCTGCCCCTGATTCCCCCCAATGTCTGATGCCCCCCCCTGCCCACTCACTCACCCTTCCAACCCCCACTCGCCACGCCCTGTCCCCGTCCGCCATGCCCGTCCCCGTTCTTGTCCCCCCCACTCGCCATGCCCTGTCCCCGTCCTCCATGCCGGTCCCCGTTCTTGTTCCCCCCCGCTCGCCATGCCCTGTCCCCGTTCTTCCCCCCCTGTTCGCCATGCCCTGTCCCCTTCCGGCATACCCGTCCCCGTTCTTCTTCCCCCTGCTCGCCATGCCCTGTCCCCATCCGCCATGCCCATCCCCATTCTTCTCCCCCCGCTCGCCATGCCCTGTCCCCGTCTGTCATGCCCTTCCCCGTTCTTCTCCCCTCTCTCTCCTGCTGGGTCCGCTCTTTCCCCCGGCCCCCATCTCCCCCCGTGATTCCCCCCCCAGCCCGATGGGCACAGCGCTCCTATGGAATGCTGTGCCCAGTGCGTAGCTTCTCCTAGCTACTCGCAAGTAAGCAAGCAGCCGGGAAAAGCCACGGACTCTGCTAGACCTTCCGCAGCCCCGGCCTCAGCCCGGGGCTGCAGAAAAGCCGGGCCATAAGCGGATCCGCTTATCCCGGGTCTAGGGAGGACTTAGTGCGGCCTGACCCCAGGATCCGCTGTGCGTCATCTGGATGCACAGCAGGGAGACCGGGCCTCACACTGGGCTAACTCCTCGTCTAGCAACGGCCATAGTCAGTCAGAAGTGATTCCATAAATACGTGTAAAATCTTCTATGAAGAAACAGTAGATGAACTCACACTAAAGCCATGGTCACACATTGTATCTTTGTTGGGGGCGGGGGCAGTCTTGCAATACTAAGTGAGACTGAAGGGCTCATGGTTCAGCAAGAGAGTGCATGCTTTTCCTACACAAGGTCCCCAGTACAGTTCCTAATGTCTCCACCAAAGAGGATCTTGGGGTTTGGGACTGTGAAAGACCTTTAACAGCTGCCAACCAGAGTAGACAACCCTGGGCTAGATAGACCAATGGACTTAGGATGGTCTTACATTAAAGAGGACAATTTAGTTAAAGGTAACAAAACCTTAGAAGAGAAAGCAGCAAGGGCCTTGAAGTTGTCCATCACTTAGTATTTTTTTAAAAAGTGTTGTGTAGAAGCACCAGTCACATTATTAATTGAAGTATATTGAAATATTTACCAGTCTTTTAAAATGTTACCGGACTTACATTTTAACAAGATGCACTTACCCATCAACAATTAGCACCTGGGTCATCCGTAATTAGCACCTATGTCATCTGGTCACAGTCATCCCCATTATGGAAGTGGAATAGAAAATTATTGCTTTCCTATTTAAATTATAGTAATTATTTCTACATTTGCATCTGTACATATAAATTAGTGCATGGAAATATTATGCAAATCTGTATCATCTTCTTTAGTGATCCATTTCCTCTTTTTTTGGGAAATGCAGAAGAGATCACCATTGCAATGCTCTAATTCAATATTAACCAGCTTCATATGGAATCATTTTGGGAAGCCAGATCAGCCATATTTTCTTTTCTGAAGATTGACATTCTGTAGTCCACTGCTAGTCTTATAGAAAATTAGCCTAAAGGTTAATCCAGCTGTAATTGGAGTCACATATCTTCCTTCCCTACCAAAGTCCTGGCTGCTGCTTTATTTTATTTTTCAGAGGAAAAATACAGAAACCTGGGATATGATTAGTGCAATTTCTTGATCTAGAGCCATTTTACATGAGGCATTTATTGTGTGCTCATTCCCTACTCACATTTATTTATGGTTTGGGTTTTTTAGAAAATGTCATGACTCTGGTTTCACTTCTTTTTGTAAAAACCACTTTTGGTGAGTTGTTTTAGAGCAGGGAAAATGAGGTATTATTTCTGATGGTTAAAGAAAACTTGGTTTCCTCTTGTTTATTTGTGCTATTTTGCTATACTACAGTGAACACCTAGCATAAAAACAAAAGAAGAGCCATGCTGGATCAGACCAAAGGTCCATCTAGTCTAGCATTCTGTTCATAAAGTGGCCAAGCAGCTGTTGACTGGGAACCCACAAGCAGGACATGAGTGTGACAGCATCCTCCCACCCATGTTCTCCAGCAACTGGTGCACGCAGGCTTACTGTCTATGATACTGGAGGTAGCACATAGCCATCAGGACTATTTGCCATTGATAGCCTTCTCTTCCAGGAATTTGTCTGACCCCCTTTTCAAACCAAATAGGTGGCCATCACTACATCTTACAGTAGTGAATTCCATAGTTTAACTAGGTGCTGTGTGAAGAAGTACTTCTTTTCATCTGTCCTGTCAATCAGCTTCATGGGATGACCCTGGATTCTAGTATGATGAGAGAGGGAGAAAAATGTCTCCCTATCAACATTCTCTACACCAGGCATAATTTTGTACACCTCTATCATGTCTCCTCTTAGCCTCCTTATTCCCAGGCTAAACAATCCCAGTTGTTTTAACCTTTTCTCATTCTCTGGCCCTTGATCATTTTTGTTGCCCTTTTCTGCACTGTTTCCAGCTCTATAATAACGTTTTTTTAGGTGTGTGGCTAGAACTGTACACAGTATTCCAAGTGTGGTTGCACTATAGGTTTGTGTAAAGGCAGTATGATCTTGGCAGTTTTATTTTCAATACCTTTTCTAATTATGCCTTACATGGGCACATTGGGTTCACATCGTCATCAAGCTGTCTACCACATCTTTGTTGGTCATGACTAGTTCAGATCCCATCAAATTATACCTGAAGTTGGGTTTTTTTGCTCGAATGTGTATCACTTTACGCTTGCTTACACTGAACCGCATTTGCCATTTGGATGCCCCCTCTCCCCGTTTGGACAGATCCTTTTGGAGTGCTTCACAATTCCTTTTTGTTTTAATCACTTCACTGCTCACTCCTAATTCCAGATCATTTATAAACAAGTCGAAAAGCATTGGTCCAAATACAATTCTCTGAGGGAATTTACTTTTACTATTTACTTTCCTCCATTGTGAGGATTTACCATTTATTCCCACTCTCTGCTTTCTGTTCTTTAACCAGTTACTGATCCATAATAAGAGGACCTCTCCTCTTTATTCCATGACTACTAAGTTAGCTCAGGCATCTTTAGTGAGGGACTTTATCAAAAGCCATTTGGAAGTCCAAGTAAACAACGTCTACTGGATTTCCCCTGTCTACATGTTTATTTACACTGTCAAAGAACTTTAAAATGTTAGTGAGACAGGGCTTATGTTAGTGAGACAGGGCTTGTATCAACATGGAAGCCATGTTGTTCTTTTTCAGCATGGCTTGTCCTTCTATATGCTTACTAATTTCTATCTTTAATAATGCTTTTGATCAATTTACCTGGAATAGTTAGCTTAATAGCTAACTGGCCTGTAATTTTCCAGATCCCTTTTTAAAGATTGGAGATACATTGGCCATCTCCCAGTCCTCTGGTACAGATGCTGATCTTAGGGACATTTGCATATTTTGGTTAGAAGATCAGCTATTTCATATTTAAGTTCTTTTAGAAGTCCATGATGAGCCTGATGATTTATTTGCTTTCAATTTATCAATATGGTTGAGAACTTCATCTTTTGTCACCACTATTTGCCTCAGTTCCTCAGATTCCCTTCCTGAAAAATCAGTTCAGGCAGAGTTATCTATCCTATATCTTTTGCAGTGAAGACTGATGAGAAGAATTCATTCAGCTTTTCTGCAATCTCGTTATCCTTCTTTAGTACTCTTTTAACTTCATTGTCATCCTTAGCTGGTTTCCCACATTTGTGATATTTTAAAAATTCATTATTGTTGGCCTTGATATTGTTAGTGACATGCTCTTCAAAATGCATTTCTGCATCTCTTATTATCTAGTTGCATTGCCTTTGTGCAAGCTTGTGCTCCTTTTGTTTTTCTCACTCTTGCAAGAATTCCATTTTCTGAAGGAAGCCCTCTTCTCTCTGCTAGCTTCCTTGACACTGCTCATTAACCATGCCCGTGCCCTCTTGGACTTGGTGATACTGAGCTATTATTGTGGTTTTGAGTAACCTCCAAGCATATCGAAGAGATTTAACCTTCTTGACACTCCCTTTCAGTTTCCTTTTCACCAGTTCCCTCATTTTAAAGAAGTTTCTTCTTTTGAAGTCAGAACTGACTACATTGGACTTCCTGCACAATTTTCCACTTAAATATACATTAAATATATAATGATAGCACCAGGGCCACCATTTAGGATTAAATTCAGGGTCACCTCCCCTCTGGCTGGTGTCATTGGTTTAGGGCATAGTAATTTAGGGCACCAAGAAATTTAACCTCTTTGTCATGACTGGAATATGCATTTATCCAGTCAATGTGGTGGTAATTGAAGCTACCCATTATTACAGCACGTCCTTGTTTGGAGGCCTCCCTGATTTCATTTTCCATTTCAAGGCCACCCTGAGCATTATAGTCTGGGGGACAATAGCATGTTCCTAGCACTAGATTAGTTCTGTACTTCTGTGGAACGGTCTACCCCTCTGAGGTCTAGCCTGCCTGACACTATGCCCTCTTTGATGTACAGAGCAACACTGCCCCCAGAATGCTCCTCTCTGTCCTTTCTGTAGAATTTATATCCAGATATGACAGCATGCTACTGGTCCTCCTCAAGAGTTTATATAGTGGGAAAGCAGGAAAGGAAACACTCCTTGCATAATGCTTGGATCTCAGTTCTGTGACGAAACCAAAAAGGATGGATTAACAGCTTCATGTAGAAATGCCCCTAGAGTGTCTTACTTGTGGTCCAAGGAAACATGGTTAGTGACTCTGAGAACACTATTGGATTGAAGTTTGGTTGGGGGAGCTGGAAAATTTGGTTACAGATGTAGAAAATAATTGAAAATATGATCAAGGACTGCAAAATACTTTTGAGTAAGGGTGTGTATTTGTTCTCATCCTCAACAACTGATTTAAATCAGAAGGCATCCACATCTATAATAAGCTAAAATAAATGAGTTTTTTCTTAATATATATCTGTAAAATATAATCAAAGGCAAAAGATTAGTGGAATTCAAACTGGATTAGATAGTGATAATAAAACCACCCACAATTCCATTGCAAGTCATGTGATTAGGCAGTGTTTACTATCCCACGTATTCAATATTATAGAGGTCACAATTGCTGAAATCAGTGTATATTAAGATTGTCACATAGTGACTGGCAGTAGGCAATACAGCGCCTGGATTTGGATCTTGGCCCCTCGTTGAAGAAAGTGTGCTTGCATGCATAGGAAGCTGGTTATTTTCTAGACCCTGCAAACACACCCGTCAGTCTTCAGTTCTTTCGTGGCATTTAATTTCCCTCCCTTGTTACAACGTATATGTTATAGGTACAACTTTGACTGTAAAGTAGTTTAAGACTTTTGTTGCAAGATTGTACCTTCGGCTGCTTATAACTTTGCTGAACTAGAATCACTTGGGCTGAAATGCTCCATGCCTCAGGTGTGCTTCAGGCTTGCTTTTTTTGGCAAGTTTAAACTACAGACATTTGAGAGGTGGAATGTAAGGGGAAAATGCTGCTTTGCACATGCCTAAAACTAGACTTCACTCTTCAGCACCATTGCCAATTGTTATCCTGCATATCCATCTAGGTAGCCATCTAAATATATTGTTGTGGCCATGCAAAGTGAGGAGATGGACTTTCCTCTTGGTTTTTGAGCAGCTCTAGCTAAAGATAGTTCTTTAATGGCTGTTGATGATTGATGATTCCTGCTTAATTAGTATTAATGGATTTTGGTAGGCTACTAGCTACTTGATACACCACACTTCTTTGTATAGGGGTTTGGGGGGAAAAGTTTCCCAGTTAGATGATGTAATGCAGAAAACTTGTATTTTTAACCTTGTGGGATCCTTCAAGGCTATGTGGCTTAGTGATGCCAATTTAATGACCAGCACTTTTCTTCAGGGGCTTTACCATCTCCACCCTGTCAACCTAGCGCACAATCCTATAGAAGTTTAGACAGAATAAAGTCCTACAACCCCCAGCATGCTCTAGTCCAGTGGTTCCCAAACTTTTTCAGGTCACCGCCCCCTTGGTTCCACAAACTCATGCCCAGCGCCCCCCTACCCCACACTATAAAAATCATTATTCAGAATAGCGGTTTTCAACGACCCACCAAGGAAGATAATAACAATAAAATTCAAAACAGTAACAATTAATTGAATACGTTATTCAAAATCCAATTGGTGTGCCCTGCCATGCTGGCTGCAAACAGAGGCGTTCACTCTCTTTTACCTCCCTCCCTCAGCAAGCCTGGGGTGGGTGCTTCCCATTTAGAGGGGATTCTAGGAGTTGAAGGACTTTTTTCTGTCTAAACATGCATAAAATTGTGCCTTTAACTTATCATGTCACACTAGCATGAATACAGGAATCAAATAGGATTTCCTTCTTCAGTGGAACACACTTACTTAGGAGTAAGCACTATTTTGTTATAGGAAAGGATAATGTATTTTAATTAAAATTTTAAAATAATTATCTGCCAGCTGGTACAGTTTTCCTATGGAAAATCTGGCTGGGACTGAAGTAGAGGAGCACTAATTTTACTGTACTTATTGTCTTTAAATATGGTTAAATATCCCACAGTTACCTTGCTATTCTTTTTCTACAATTCATTTTCTCCTGTCTTTTCTTCACCCTCTCTTCGTTTTCAGGCTGAATCCCATGCACATTTACCTCATTCTATTGATCTCAGTGGGGCTTAATTCTGAGTAGACATACTTAGGATTGTGTTGCAGCTCTGTTTTTACCATGTTTACCAAAAGAATGCTTGAAAAATGGGGGTTGGACACCCTGAAATAAGCAAGGGCAGATAGGAATTGTTTCAGCAAGCATTCTGGAAAAAGGTGCTGCTGAATGTTCTTTAGCCAGGAAGGACCTGGAGAATTGCCATTCTCTCCCCCTCCCACTTTTCTTTTCTCTCCCAATCCTGTTGTAGTCTCTCTCTCTCTCTCTCTCTCTCTCTCTCTCTCTCTCTCTCTCTCTCTCTCTCTCTCTCTCTCTCTCTCTCTCCATCCCCCCTCCTCACAATAGCTGCTGGGCTGATTAGGACAGGAGGGCAGCAGCTCAGAGGGGAGATGGCCCCAATCTGCAACTCCTGACAGGGGAAGGGAGCCTGGTGATGCCTTGCAGCAGCACAAGCACTCCTGCTCCCCACCCAGCTGGCTGGCTGCTGTTCTTGGCAGTGGCTCTGCCGCCTGCCGTACTCCATGTGCTCCTTCCTCTCCACCGCAAGGCTGCTGCTCCAGCCTTGTGCAGCAACTATCGCGAGAGGTCTGCCGGGGCATCTTGTAGGAGGGAGCAGCTCTGACTGAGGGAGGGATTGAGCGAGTGGGTGGCAGTGGCTCCAGCAGGAAAGAAGCCCTGGGCCCTCCTAGGCAGGAGAAGAGTGGGCAGAGCAGCTGAATTTGCCGCTGTTTCCTGCTTTGCTGCCTCCTGTGGGCGCTTCCCCCACCCCCTACTTCTGGTGGGGCCGCTGTGGGCTTGAGATAGGAGGAGAGAGCGACTGCATGAGTGAGAAAGTCCTTCCTGAGCAGGAGCGGTGGGGGGAGAGCAGCTGAATTTGCCGCTCTTTCCTGCTCGGTCCCTGGGTTTTAGGACCTTCTGGAGAGACCACCTCGAGCGCCCCCCTGCCGGCCCTTTGCCTCTTAACGTCCCTCTATGCGATCCCACCGCCCCCAAGGGGGCAATACCGCCCACTTTGGGAACCACTGCTCTAGTCAATATGGCCAGCTGCGGGTGTGCTGGGAGTTGTCGTACCTTTTAATAAACAACTATCACAGTGTCAATTTCCTTGTGAGGAGAGAATACAGAACTCCCTGCTCATTCTTCCCACTGCAGCCCTCTGTGCATGGCCCAAATCTGTTCCACAGGGACCCCCAACCCTCCAGGGCAGATTGGGCTGTGTGTGAACAGCTGCAGGAGGGAAGGGGAGGTCCATTCCACCAGTGGTTCCCTCCTGTTGGTGGAACAACATAATTGGATACAACCCTTACTTTTATAACTTCTGTTTATTTGCAAATAATAAGCAGTTATTGCAATATATTTATTTATTTACAACATTTGTATACCGCTCCACATCTAAACAGATTCTAGACCGGTGAACAGTAAAAGATAAAACATAAAATAAAACACCTCATTAAAAATTACAATGTTGCCATAAAGTGCCCTCTTCTTAAGGGATTAGTTCTGAAATAGTTGTCTCTGAAACCTCCTCCATCTCCGGGAAGCAAAACAGTAATATAAGTTTAAAGCTGTATTTAAAATGTATGATGACATTAATTTTTTGTTATATGGTCTAGGAACTGATTTGATTTCACCTATGCTTCAACAAATACCAGGAATTACCATCCCTCCAGATGGTAATGATCCCAAATCATATGGGAAGTTGAAGGAAACTTGAAGCCATTTTCACAAGTGGCACTTAACTCTATTTCTCCACTTTCTGCATCTGTAAATCAAATGAACAGGCTACAATGAGCAGAATGTACATTCAGTTTAAACACGGCTCTCTTCTTCTGCTTTCTATACCACAGCAGCTGCATATTCCAGATGATGTGTCTTTTTGAGTCTCACTTGTTGAAAATGCCCTGAGAATTCAAATTTCTACCACTGGATGTTATACTTTGATTGGTACCATATCAGAGTTCAGCTCCTTATGGTTTATACTCCCCAAACTTGTCAACTTTTACATCTGGGTGCTTCCTGGTAAGAATTTGTTTTTACCCAATCTCAGTCATGGAATTTTACTGGGGTGGTGGTGGTGTCAAGATGATGTTGTCTTCTGTTTGTAACCCTCCTGTGTTTTACCCACCACTTCTTTTTTTCTTACCACAAGAAATCAGTTAAGGAGGGAAAGATGGAATAGCACCACAATGCCTTTTGATTGAGCTATGAGCCACTTGTCTGTACAGCACCATGTACATTGATGGTGCTATATATATAAATAATAATAATAATAATAATAATAATAATAATAAGTAGTCACCGTGGCAGAATGCTTAAAAATACATGACTTGCCCAGAGTAGGACTTTTAAAATTGGAACTAAGGTAAAAGTAGACCCAAGATGCACATGAAGACATTGACACAACCACGGGGGGAACGTTTCGCTTATATTGAAGATTTTTCATTGGCAAAGCTGTAGCAACCTCTCATTCTGAATGACAGAGAAATGTGATTGAGTGAAGGAGATCTTTTTTTGAGCTAGCACTCATTCATAATGACCTGGTTTGTATGATCAAAACAAGCCACTGTAGCTTAAACAAGCCACGGTGTCTTGTTGTGAGCCATGGCACATGCTGTTGTGTTCCAGGCACAATTTTCCTAACTACTGCCTGGCACACAACCCTCAAAGAACCCAACAACAGCCCATGGGTTGTTTGATGCTTGTTTAATGCTTCAACAAGCCATGCTGCCTGGCTTTGGATGACATGATAAGCTGCAGCTAGGTGGCGATTATGCAAATTGAACCTGCCCTGCTCTGCCCTGTCATGTGCCACAGCTCACAACAAGTCACCATGGCTTGTTTTGATTACGTGAACCAGCCCAATGTTTCCAGAAATGAAATGGGAGGGAGGAAAAAGTGAGATGTGAGAGCCGATATTATTTGCAATGAGCTGAATGTTTGCTTTGGGATGATTATGCACTCAGGACATTCAAAGGATATGATGGGGCAATAACCAGGCATTGTTTTTCAGATTCCTCTTAGCTTTATTGTGGAATTTAATTAAAATACCTTTTTATTGCCTCTTTTTTTCTGTCTCTGCCTCATCCCCCCCACTGCTGTAACTTACTGAGAAGGAGATGGATGACATCCTGTGGGCATCCATGGTAGCTTTTCAAACCTTGATTTATATTCCCTGAAATTATTTTTGTTTCACGAAGAGGACTTTTCTCTTTCTCTCCTGGTCACAGAGAGTAGAGTGGCCTGATTATCTGATGCTGAATGAGGGAGGGGGGAGAAACACTTCTTTTTTTCCAGGCATGTCGAGCGCATGCTAATACGCCTGGAGGAAGGCAAAGGAGGAATATCTCACACATACAAATTGTCTTGCTTGAAAGGAAAGATGGTGTTGTAGCAGTGGAACGGAACTGCGAATTAGGTGCCAGTTTACAGCTCTGATACAGTCTTCAGGATTGTGTATGCAATCCAGGGCTACTGAACCTGATAATGCCTTTTCAAAATCAGAACTGGAACAAGGATTCAGAAGCAGGGCACATTTCTGGGACCATCAGCTCAAGAACGGGAGGAAAGAAACAGAACACAGGAGTGGCATCTCACGCTGTGATTTGAAACAAAACAAAACTGGGACAGAGACCTGCATTAAAAACAGAAGCAAAAACAGAATACACGAGTGGTCCCTCACACTGTGATGTGTTTGTTTGTTTGTTTACTTGGGGACATCGCCTGCATTTGAAATAGAAGCACTAGTGCATTGATGAGGAATGCCACATATTTGTACTGTTGGCCTCTTCTGTCACTTTGAAACAGTTGTGTGCAACAAGCACCACCACCAATTCTACTGTGCCGTCCCCCGGCCACCCCTACTGCTGAATTTGCCACAGCTGCGG
Organism: Elgaria multicarinata webbii; assembly: GCF_023053635.1. NCBI lineage: Eukaryota > Metazoa > Chordata > Lepidosauria > Squamata > Anguidae > Elgaria > Elgaria multicarinata. The sequence continues at coordinate 49,826,048 of NC_086176.1, read as the reverse complement.
CAACAAAATAAAATAACATTGGCGGTTTGCTGCTGAAATGTGCATGGCGGCCAAAAGGGCCAACTTAGCTTTCAAACAAAGCCGAAATCGTTTTTCCAGCTGCCAATCCAGTGGCAAATTGGGCAACACTTCAGGGCTGGGGTACCAAATTGGCTCTCAGACCTTGCCCACCCATGCTTTAAAATATGCAGAAGAGAGGAACACTTCCCTCCTTCACAACAGAAGCTGCGTACGTGTATGTTGTAGTTGGGTGTCTGCGTTCAACTAGATAGTTGCATGAAAAAGAATTCCCAAAAGAATTAAACCTGGAACTTGGTATTTGTATTTAATATTATATCAAATACAATGTGCCTATCATCAGCCTACTGTATGGCCATGTATGCGGCCTCCCCAAAGGGAACAATAACTGGGGTATTGCCCCATCCTCAGCCATGGCCATTTTCACACACTTCCCTTCATGTCCTTCCCTTCCTAGTTCATTGGCCAAGGCTTACACTCCATTGCCCTGTAGATTAAGCTCTTGTGGGAAGTATTCAGACATATCAACACTTCGGTGTTTGATTCTATCCCCAGTTCATTCCTGGGAGGGGGGAGGGGGGAGGAAACCTTCAGGAACTAGCCCTGCTGACTAGTGCTTAGGACATGTACGTTTTCTTTTGGACGCATAGGGTCAGATCCAGATTTAAGTTGAATCAACTGAGCTGGTGATTTTGGATTATGTAAAAGGAAAAAACAGGAAATAACATTGTGAAAGTGGTATGTGGAATGTGCCTCAACAGTTATCAGTGCACTTCAATACCACTATAAAGCAGTATTATTTTATTTATTTATTTATTTATTTATTTATTTATTACATTTCTATACCGCCCAATAGCCGAAGCTCTCTGGGCGGTTATAGAGTTGAATGACTTGAGCTGTGGTATGTGGAGAGAGATTCACCACAAAACTGGGCAGAGGTATCCTCAGGACAACCCACATGATTTAACCTGGTCCAGAAACCCTCCCATATTAGTAGATAAAGCTATGGAAGGACTGTTCTAAGGTCAAAAGACTTTGGGCAAGCCATTTTTTAAAAAGAAAACAACAACAACAACAACAACAACAACAACAAACCCCACAGGTAGCACCTGCAAACTGAGCCTGGCAAGGTTGTATTTTCCGTTTCTGTAAAACCGCTAGAAAAGCCAATATCCACCACCTTCACTTTACATGGAAAGCGTCCTCCTCAGCTTGCATCTGATGCTAAACTGTTAAATTCATTGTAGCAGATTGAGTGTCACAGACAGTAATGTTCTCGCAGCAGCAGCTCCTGCTGAGATGCCTAGTAAAAGCAGCTGAAAAGTGTGTCTATCTCTCACCAGACAGATTCCAGGTGTATAATGAGAAATGGAATAAGCCAGTCCCTATGGGGATGGGGTGTCTTCTTCTGTGGGGAAAAATGTGGCTTTTACATACTATACATCCATCATCTTGAATATTATGTCCCAAACTTAGTTTACACTGACTGGCTATCACACTTGCCAGCGCAATAGAGAGATTTGCAACATTCAGTTATCAGCATGTTTTCCAGTGGTGCAAGATAATGCAAGGAAGAAGATGGTCTGCAGGAGGCTAATTTACGCATGTAGCAAACCATTGCACAATCTTCTCTCCCACCCATAAGTGGCGTGATTTCTTAAAATATGCATATTAGGCTTACAAAGAACATAGATGGAGGTCCCAGTGCCAGCTGATGGTAGAACAAGTGGGTTTTGTTTGTCTTTTTCAGAGGGTTTGATTCTAGCTGGTTTCTTTAAAAGGCCTTTGGAAAGCCACCATGTCGTGCATACTACTTAGAAGTGCCACATTGTAAGCTTTCCTATAAAAGGGAATGTAAATGGGATGTCAAACCTTTGCAAAGTTAATTTAGTGATATTCTGAGATTGCATTGTTGTCTTCTTTTTTAATGGACTTTGATCAATCAACCAGAGCTATTCAGAGTTACATTATATATTTCTTAAATTGTGGTGGGTTTGTTTTTGTTTTTTTATGTCTTAGTATTTGAAAAATTAATTCTTTGAAAATACTAATATGTATAAGTTCAAGTAAACCACTTTCATGTGTGGTTGCACTGACCTGCAGTGTATATAGATTTTGGATAACAATTCCCCTGGCTAAGTATTAAGGATGAAAGCGGTAATCAGTTACATGTTGTCCTTAATTTGTAAATTCATTCAGACCAAAGATCCATCTCATCCACTATTCAGTTTCTAACACATTGGCTAGTTAGATTCCTTTGGAAAGGCCATAAGCAGAATGTCCAGGCATAAACCTGATGCTTGTTCCCTGGCCATCTCCACTCACATGCTGGTATTGGACCATGGGCTGTCCCTAGAAAACATGACCCAATGCTCACTGTTGAGATGCCGCCCATGCTGCTGGAAGGGTCTGGCCTCCCGGCATGGTGGATGAGTGCTCCACAGATGAAACAAAGTCAGGAATGCTGGGAAGAGAGAGTGGTGTCACTAGCCCTGGAAATAAAAGCTCTAGCAGATGGAGAAGAGGTATGGAGAGGAGATGGGGGAAAGGGACCAGAGAAGCAGAAGTACAGGCAGATATCAAAACAGGGGCAGAGGGACCAATGGAAGACACGGCATGGAGCACAAAGAAATTAACCAAAACAAGGCTCCCTGACCTGTCCTGGCAGCAGGAAAGCCAGGGAGATGGTTCTTAGCCATGACTGTGGAAGGAACAGTTGTATGAAGCCTGCCACTACCAGTCCAATACTTATACTGCTTTTCTGCACAAGGCATTTATTGTGCACTCATCATTCTCTACTTACAGTTGTTTATGAGTTCTTTAGATGATGTCACGACACTCCAGTTTTGCTTCTAGGTCTGACCAGCATTTTCAGCAAGTAATTTTAGAGTAGGGAAAACGTGGTATTTAAGTGGAAAAGTGAAAGAAAACGTGATTTCCTCTTGTATATTTCCGCTACACCACAGTGCCACCTAGAGGTCATGCAGCAGAAAAAAGGAAATGCTCCTCGTGTAGTGCTCAGATCTCAGTTCTGTGATGAAACCGAAAGTAGATGCAGCAGCTTAACAAGCAATTAACAGCCTTGTGTAGAAAAGCTCATAGCCTCCCCTAGAATGGGTGAAGAAAACCGCCACCTAGCAACTTTGTTATTTACCCCATTGTCTTCCCTCCTTTAATGTACAGCCTGCAGGTACTTTAAAAAGGCTACCACCATTCCTAAAAGCTGGAGTTCCAGATTTCTTAGCTCCACACCAAAACTCAGGTTACCATCCTTCTGCATCATTCCTGTCTGTGGAGTGTCCCAGCAATTGATATTGAGAGGCAAACATCCTCTTAATGTGGGGGTTCCATTATAGGTCTCCAAGCAAATATCCACTAAAGGTGCAATCCTATATATGTTTAGACAGGGAAAGAAATCATACAGCTCCCAGCATGCCCCAGCCAGAATGGCTTGCTGGGACATGCTGGGAGTTGTAGGACTTTTTTTGTCTAAACTAGGGATGTGCTCCGCTCCGATTAGGAGCGTAGAAGCAGTAGCAGATTGGCCTGCTCCGCCTTACCCAGAGGCGGAGTAGGAGCGGACCGCGGACCCCCTAGAAGCAAGGCGAAGAGAAGCGCCCATTTTTTGGAGCTCCGAGTTCAGGCGGAGCGCTCCGGTCGCCATCTTGAAAACATTTTGCCATAGGATTGCATTGCGGCAAATAATCGCGCATAACTACGTTGTTTTTGAAGCTATCATTCTGGAAATTCTTGTGCACAGAGAGTCGTGGATGGGGGTCATTTTGAGACCACTCTCAACTTTCTGCGTTGTCTGGGTCGCGGGCTATATTTTTGTGAAAATCGGGTCAACTGCGCGGCTCAAACTGCGTTTTCGGCTTTTCGCCCATAGGATTGCATTGAGGGAAAGAATCGGGGATAACTGGGGGGGGGTTTAAGCTATCGTTCTGGAAATTCTTGTGCACAGAGAGTCGTGGATGGGGGTCATTTTGAGACCACTCTCAACTTTCTGCATCGTACAGGTCGCGGGCTATATTTTTGTGAAAATCGGGTCAACCGCGCGGCTCAAACTGCGTTTTCGGCTTTTCGCCCATAGGATTGCATTGAGGGAAAGAATCGGGGATAACTGGGGGGGGGGTTTAAGCTATCGTTCTGAAAATTCTTGTGCACAGAGAGGCGTGGATGGGGGTCATTTTGAGACCACTCTCACCTCTCTGTGTTGTCTGGGTCGCGGGCTAGACGTTTTTAAAAAATCGGCGGGAAAAAAATACCTTTTTCAAAGGGCTGAGGGGCAGAGTCAGCTCCCGGTCATGATGATCCCAAAGTTGGAGGAGGGCATAGGCAAAACAGGTAACTTGGGATTCTGGGAAACTTCTCTTTCTTCATCTGAACGGGCTTTTCCCCGTGTTTTTTAACACAGTAGCCCCACCAAATGCACAAACACAACCTGAAATCATATACTAAGCCAAGAATAAGAGATAGAAACACAGCACTGCTCCCCACCCTAACCTTGGGGAACAACTGAATCGATGTGGTGCAAGGGGATGAGCTCCCCTAGGGCATCTCATCATGGACGTGCCCCCACTCTCTCCTGCACTGGAAGGCCATTAGAGCCTTCCAAAGAGAGTAAAACGGTGGAGCAATGCCTATCATGAGTTGAAGTGAATGGTCACTTTTCAGTGGTGGAGCAATGCCTGTTCTGAGTCGAAGTGAGCGTTTTACTTCTTCTCAGAGCTGTGGCTGTCAGTGTCTTGAACTGGCAGCTACTTCCCCCTCCCCCGGGCACGTCCCCCTATTGCTGGTAAAAGACAGATATAGCCTTTTAAAAAAAGTTCTTCTTGTTGTTTATTGAGCAACACTGCTGCTTTTAATTCCACCCCTCCTTTGTTTATTGATTGATTTATTCCATTTTATATGCATTACTGGCTTATCCTTGGCTCACTTCCTTATGCCCCCAGAAATGCCAGCTGCATGCCTGCCTGCCTTCCCTCCCTCCTCCCCTGCCCACCTCGCAGGGATGTTGTGTGTGGGGTGCCCGATTTTCAAAAATTCGCCAAAAATCAGGGGATGATGGGATTGCTTTGAAACTTGGCATGCGTGTGTATATCCCCATGAGGTGTCATGGTGCCAAACATGAGGTTTCTAACTTGAACAGAAAAAAAGTTGTATAATTTTTTAGCTTTCAATGCAAGCCTATTGGGGGGGGGGAAACGGAGCTCCGGATCCGGATCCGGAGCTCCGGGCGGAGCGGAGCGGAAGTGGGCGGAGCGGGGGCGGGGCGGAGCGGCCCGATCCAAAAAATGGCGGATCTGCAAGTGAAGCGGAGCGGGGGGTCTGTGCGCACCCCTAGTCTAAACATGCATGGCATTGCGCCCTAATAAACCTTTCTTCCATAAGATCATTATCAAAACAGATTCTTACTGGATCATGCTGTGATCATAAAATGTTTTTTTAAAAAAATGCTCCCAACATCAGAGAGAGAGAGAGAGAGATGTTAGATCAATGTTCTTTTCACCCAAGGACGAAATCCAAACAGCCCTTAAGCACGACTCCACCATTCCAGCGACAGAGGGTTCAAAAGCGCTTTATTGATTAGCAATCAAGGCCTGGTCTCTTCAAAGGGAGCAATCAGACAAAAGACATAGGGAATACAGTACAGTATTTGAGCTTGAAAGGGGCAGGGCCCAGTAGCAGCATTAACCAATCAGAACATAACACTGGGGCATAGCTAATTATGCTAAACAGTTCTGTAAACAATACCTTTGGCCTGACAGTAAGTAACAGAAGTTAACTTTGACACAGCAGCACTTGGAGCCAGTGGCTCTTGTTTATATTAGATAAGACAGATGCAAGGATGCACACAAGGAGACATTCTCATACAGGGCATCATGACATTTTGCCTGCAATATGAGGGCTACATTTCCTGTTAAAAATGGAGAGACCCCTCTAACAGAGAGAGAGAGAGAGAGAGAATGGTTAGAACACTTCATCTTGTGGGCCATTTTTTTTACATATATCACACTGTGCATAATCTGTTCATAAGTTTTGGTTTGTGTGCTTTCTCCTTCCTTCAATAGTCAGAGACTATAACACTGATTTGAATAAATAAATCAAGGTTCAGAATGAGTGGAGACTAGAGGGTAAGGTTGGGGAACGTTGGGCAAATCCCTGGACGTAAAGCCCTTTGAACAAGTATTGAAAGTGGAAGCAGAAATGAGTCACCCTTCCTGTTATTGTGCTCATTATGTGAAATGTGAAAAGGGACATGAGCCTCTTTTCCTGAGCAAATGTATGTGCTTTTGTTCACATCATCTTCCTACAGGGAAAGTGGACACATTCCCTTTTAGATCATTGCAGAAGATGTGCAAAAAGAGAACGTGCCGCTCACTTGATCATGTGAAAAAGATGTGTAAAAGTACTCAACTCTATATCTGTATATTAGGAAGAAGACCAACCTAGATTGTAGACATGTTTATTAGAGATGTGCAATTTGCTCCGAAAGTCCAAAGATCTGTCAGAGCTCCATCAGAGCTCCATAATTATGGTGTGGTTTGGGGATGGTTTTTAAACTATCAATACCCACAGAGCAGAGATGCACCCAATCAGAGCTTCATTCTGTTTTCGGATAATTGCTCCATTAGAGTCTATTGTAATTAACAAAAATGCTTACAGCTCCATCATTTTTTAAAGATAAAGAGATGAAATTTGGCACCATGATAGCTCTTAAGTAGGGCTTTAGCCATGCCAAAGTTGAAGCAGAACTGTTTATCTCTTGATGTTTAGGAATTTTTTAAAAAATTGACAACTGTCAAAGTTTGACTGTGTCAGCAGCTTCATTATAGCCTATCGAAATTAACAAAATGCTTACACCTCTATCATTTTTAAAGATAAAGAGATGAAACTTGGCATCATGATAGCTTTTGTGTAGGGCTTTAACCATGCTAAGTTAGAAGCAGATCTGTTTATCCCTTGATTTTTAGGATTTTTTAAAATTCCTCCCTTAAACCATTCCCCCACACACCATCCTATCCCCATAGCTCCCTAAAACAAGGAAAAGACAGAAGAGTGGAGAGAGAGAGAGAGAGAGAGAGAGAGAGATAATAGACATCAGTGGCATCTTTTTTGGGGATTAAAAACTAAAAGGGGAGCATTTTAAAAAAAATCTGGTTCAAAAGCAATAGAGGTGATTAGCAGTGCAACCCTAATATGTTTGTCTAATCAGACGTAAGTCCTAGTGACTTCAGTGGGTCTTACTCCCAGGTTAGTGTGGACAAAGCTGCAGTCTTGAGGCAGCAGATCTCTATTTTTATAAACTGGAGATGCACAACTGTGCATCAGCAAAGTAAAGGATAAAAGCTCCCTCCATAAATGCAGAGGGGTGAATTAGCACAGAATCAGAGAAGTTAGAACACTGTGTGTGTGTGTGTGTGTGTGTGTGTGTGTATGGGGGGGGGAATGGTTTGAGGGGGGAATTTAAAAAGTCCTAAAAATCAAGGGATGAACGGATCTGCTTCAAACTTGGTGTGGCTAAAGCACTACATAAGCGCCATTATGATGCCAAGTTTCATCTCTTTATCTTTAAAAACGACAGTGTTTTTTTTAAAATAATACTTTTAAAATGTCAAACTTTTTTTAAAATTCTAAAAATCAAGGGATGAACAGTCCTGTTTCAAACTTGGCATTGCTAAAGCCCTACTCAAGCGGTATCATAGTACCAAGTTTCATCTCTTTATCTTTAAAAATGATGGATCTGTAAGCATTTATGTTAATTCCCATAACTATACTGGAGCGGTTATCCGAAAATGGAATGGAGCTCCGATGAAGCTTCAACGGTGTGGAGAGATAGAATTCTTAAAAAACAGGAGTGGAGAAGCACCTCATCGGAGCTCCGCTCCAAATTTCGGAGTGGAGCAGAGTCTCTCTGCACAGTCCTAATGTTTATTTAGATTATTTGTGATTAACAAGTTTATTTACAAGTTAATTACAAATAAATATGTTTTAAGGCATAGATCAGAGCTGATAGTTTTAGGAGATTAAATCACATATACCTTGAATTGCTTAGCTCTCTTACTACTTAGGGAGATCAATTGTATTTCCTTCAAGGTTTTATATCAGAGATCCTTTGTGCTTTGTGTCCAACATTTATGAAAATCAAGCCCTTAACATACTATAGAGTCATACTACGCAATGACTGCTTTAAAAGACACCACATGGAAATTTGTGGTTTCGGGGTGGTGACTATGATTCAGTTTTCTGTGAATGTCATTGCTGTAATTAGTGTTGCTGTGAATTTATAATAACAGCGTGACTGCTGATTATGTTGTATATTAAAATGCATAGTATGGCCAGATGTTGGGAAAGCCACAGAAAGTACAAATGTGTCGTTTGCACTGGGTCTGCTTTTTTCTGTTATATGATTTGGAATTTGTCTTCATTTATTTTATGAAGGATTGAACCTGCCAGTGATGTTTGGTCTGTTCAGAGTACAGAGGATGTTTGCAAACCTGAAGGTCAGTTGAATCCCCTTCCCCTAGGCTATAGGGCATAATTCCAGTGAACTAATGTTTATCAAAGCGATGACTAATAAGGAATGCTTATCAAAGTGATGACTACCAGGGGATGAGAATGGATAAACATTGACCTTTTGACATATAGGAATAAAACATCCCCTGTGCATTGGGAATTCAGGTTAATAATTACTTGAGATCACTGACTGAGATGCAATTTCTCCCCCTTGGCACTCTGTCGTTGTTGCTATGGAAGGAGAAGGAGGCCTGCTGCACAGCTTGTATAGTAGCTGATATATCCTGATCTTCATAACATCACCACTATAATTAAATGGCTTCCATCCAGAGACAGATTTCTTTGCCACTAATCTAAAGTGTCAAGTAGATGCTCCTGAGGAACACTTAGAAAAAATGATATATGTGTTATAGTTTCTAATGAAGTTTCAGGTCAGACCTAGAGCCTGTGTGTGTGTGTGTAAAATATATTAACCCCCCTCCAAAGTGATGTGCTTCAGACTTTTCACCCTTAATCTTAATCTGAATATTTGCTAGATTCATGGAAATGATACATAGGGCATTAGCTTATTCAATGTAATTTCCATTGCACTAGCACAGAGATAGGCCACCTTTTCCAGTCATGGGCATCTTTGGCGATCTGAGAAACTGTCCTGGGCACCACCACAAAATGGTTGCCACAGAAGGTGTGGCAAAGGACAAGTAGGAAGGAAAGGAAAGGAACCTCTTGTGCAAGCACTGAGTCATTACTGACTCTTGGAGGGACGCCAAATTTCAGTGACTTATTTTGGCAGGCCTTATAGCGGGGTGGTTTGCCATTGCCTTCCCCGGCCGTGATTACCTTTCCCCCAGCTAGCTCGGTACTCATTTTACCGACCTCGGGAGGATGGAAGGCTGAGTCGACCCGAGCCGGCTGCCTGAAACCAGCTTCCACTGGGATCGAACTCAGGCTGTGGGGAGAGTTTCAGCTGCAGAAACTGCTGCTTTACTGCTCTGCGCCACACGAGGCTCAAGTAACTTGCCCAAAAGATCGCATACAAGGCAGAGGTGGGGTCTGAGCCACAACATACTAAACACCACCACCAATGGAAACCTTTTTCATAGCAATCCCAGCTGCTGATAAGAACATGTGCTAACTTTTTTTAAAAGGGGGGTATGTATGGAGTCCTCATTGTTGCCCATGGATACCATGTTAACTACCCCTATACTAGCATATGCAACATCTAGCACTAAAGATGGGCAAAGCCTCCCACGTGCACCTTGTTTGCTGCTCATCAGATCCCCCACCACTTACCTGCCTCCAGCGAGCATGCAAGGCAAGCTGCTGGGTGGTCCACAGTTGCCCATTGCACGGTGCACAGTGCCCCTTTCTCCCCATGAGGGAAATTTTGCAGAAAAAGGTGTCTAAGCTTTTTACATAAATCCCCATTTTGTGCAAAATGGTGGTTGTAAATGGGACCATTTGTGCAAAATTACAGGCGTAAATGATCTAATTAGATGGGAAAAGTTCATCTGTGGTTTTCTGAAAATGGCAGCTGACTGGTAAGTGGGGACCCCCACACCTGACAGACTCAGCACACACTGAGTCAGGCAAGCATGGGGGTCCGTGGACTGGCGTCCAGGGGCTCAAGCTGTTAGAAACTCACAGAGCCAAGCCTCAACCAATATCCTCCAACGTCTCTATCTAGCACAGCCTTCCTCAACCTGGGGCGCTCCAGATGTGTTGGACTACAACTCCCAGAATGCCCCAGCCAGCTGGCTGGGGCATTCTGGGAGACGCAGTCCAACACATCTGGAGCGCCCCAGGTTGAGGAAGGCTCTAGCACAACTCCAATTGTGTTTGCTGGTGTGACGGATTTCCCCATAAAACCTGTTGCATCAGCAAATGCTATGGATATTGCACTAGAGGTTGGTTATGCTTGTGCAGCATAATTGATGTCAGTGGTAGTATCGGATAGGATAGTGCCAATAGTCTTATTTATTTATTTATTTATTTGCTAACCTTTTTAAAAACTAAACTTTTTGTACAGTAAAAATTGAAAAGGCTTCTGATAGGTACCCTGTTCCTATGCATGAACTGGGAATAATGCGGCTTGTGCCAACAGAGCCACACTGACATTCTTTGAGGTGCTAGTGCAGCAAGTTTCTCATACAATGCACTAGGCATTACAATCCACTGACAAAAGCTTTCTATCTGATTTCGGGAGTATAAGGTTTCATCAAATTGTATAAAACTGAACCTAGATATTACAATCTCCACCAAGCAGGATATGACACTTTGAAAACTGTATATGGAGTGTGTCCTGGGCCCCAACAGTTGTCACTACTGATATAAACCATTTTAAAGCAGCAGTGTAGATCTTGCCGGTGTCACGTCTCATGCTCCTCTCTCCTTCCTTGGTAACGTCTTAGAATCCAAAACACCTGATATCTGTGATGATGTCACAGTGTAAACTGTGCCAATGTGTTAACACCAGATTATCTGTACTTTAATTACACTTACAGCATGTTAGAGAAATATTTTGCAGGTCTTCATTGAGGATTGGAACTTGTTGCCTACTGAAGGTTGTTGGACTTCAACTCCTGTTGGCCCCGGGCAGCATGCCAATGATCAAAGATGATAGGTGGTGTAGTCTAGTAATATCTGGAGGGATGCAGGTGCGCCACTCTTGATTTAAACAATAATGAATGAGAGACGTTGGTCTGCCAGCCCTGTTGAATCAGTTGTGATAGCGTTTAATGCATAACATTGAATTGCAATTTGTGTATATCAAGTATTGCATACTATTTTAAAAATAAAAATAAAAAAAGGATTTGCAACCTTACTGATTTGGAATGATAGTGTCAGCAGAAGGACATGGTTCTGTTGATGCCATAGGAGTTTGAGGTTGAAAACTGCTTATGAAGAAAAAATTAAATCTAAACAAGACAAAAAAAAAAATACCACTGATAGGGACCAAAGGTTTATTGATCTAATTATTCTTTATTTCATGAGAGAAGAATACAAAGCTAGGGGCAATCATCCTACATTACACTGCCGTGTCCAAGTAGGAGCTGTGAAAAGTAGATTGACTTTTCTAAAAGAGATATTAAACCTTCCCCCACCGTGCCAATTTGCATGGCTGCAAACATGCTGAGAGATATCCCAAGTGACCAAACAGTGAGAGGAACCGTCCCTCTTGCACAGATCAAATGATAATGCTCAGTTCAAACACCAATCTGTATGCAACATTTCTTCTAACTAGTCTACCCTTTTTTTCAGATAGAAATTTCTTTTATTTATTTTTTAATGTTGTGTGTGTGCGTGCGCAAAATTTGGGGAATCAAGAAAGCGCCTGGGAGCACTGTTTCAGATTGCCTCTGTGATCAGCATTTTGGAAATCAAATTACAGAGGAAGCTAGGCTTTGCAAAGAGAGAGAGAGAGAGAGAGAGAGAGAGAGAGAGAGAGAGAGAGGATGGCGGCAAGAAGGCAGGCACATTGCCTGCAAGCACATCACAAAAAGGGGACATTCTACTGAATAAAAAGATACAGACTTCAGCCTGGGGCATTAACATTAACAGGCAGAGAAGATGCTCCTACCCACTTCAAATTGTTTTGCCTGGAGCTTGAAGAAATAGCTTGATGGACATCCTTTGCTTTATGGCACAGATGTAAAGAACTGCAAAACTGGAGCTTCACCATCTCCTGACTATTAAAGGGAAAGGCAGAAGATTATCTGGCAATGAGGAAGGCTCTGTTGGAAAACTAGCATGAGATGAAGGGCCAGTGGTGAGCTGCATAAACTTAACCGAGTTTGCATAGCATTTTTCATGAACTGGTGAGATATCAAACTGCAAATTATTAGCTGTACAGTAGTGCACATTTATAATATTATTATTCTGAAATTGTTACCCTTAATTGTGAAAAGCTTGATTTAGCCATTGAAAAATATTTCTACATTGACATACAAATAGTTTCCAGCTCTGCCCAGCACAAGGAGTTCCCAGGACACTTTCCTTTTGTTTCTTCTGTTGAGGCAAGTGGTCTACTCAAATGAGCAGTGTTATCTGTGAACCAGCAGGCATTTGTGAGCTGGTGTAATATGGAGTCTGAACCAATTGGTCTCAGGTTCAAATTTAACTTTGGTCACAAACTTATTGAAGCTTTGATATTATATTGCTGCGGGAGCACCTGTTAAATTAAGGTAAGGTGGAGCAAACAGTGTTCCGTTAAGATAAAACATGAACATTATAAATGAATACAATTTATTCAATCTGTCTGAAATTTGGCATGGATTATCTAGGTGTGAAGCACCATGACCTTTCCTAATTTCTGACAGCCCTGTTGAAAATTGGCCAAGATACAGAAAGTTAAAAAAGCAAACAAACATAAATTTCGATTCTGTGACTAAACTATTTGTTTTCCAGTTGTGCCACATATAAAATTGTGTTTTGCCTGTAAGGTAGATGTCAAATTCATCCCTTAAGTGAATGAAGATTCATCCTGAAACTCTGTGCTGAGAGGAAAGATGTGAAGGCCTGGAAAAAACCTGAGGGGAAAAAATGGGGGAAAGCAGAAAAACTTTGAAAATGTGTGTGTGTGTGTATGTGTGTATGGGAAGGCCTTTCCCCCCTGAATATTTATTGTTTTCTCTCCATTTTTCCCCGGGCTTTCATATCTCTAGTTGAGAACCTGATTCAACAGGTCCTTGACAACTAGTCAATGGCCCTTTGGAATGCTTGACAGTTGGCAAATGCAATGGCAGTTGAGGATAGCACACCAACAAACATGTGCAATTGGTTGGCTTCGCCGCCTGCATTCTATGCAGACTGAAATCCGCTTGTACTAGTGTTGTGGCGCCTTCCACTTCATCCCATTAAACTCCTCTATAATGCAAGGGGACTTTATGAGGCAAAACCTACAGGTGGAGATGAGGAAGGCTGCTTAACTTCTTTGTATTTTTTATCTTGAAGTTCTCTATTGTGTATTTCTTATTTTTAACTCGTATTGTAAGTCAGGGAATACATGCTTTAAATAAATAATCAATAAACTATTCTTTCCCTTCTTGTAGATATTCAGCTCAAAGTCATTTTCCTCACATTGTTGTTGTTTTACCAATAGCAGGGAAGGTTTCATATATCTGAAGAACTTCCTACAGCCAGCATACGAAGAATAACCTTTGTTTCAAGTGAGTGACGATACATACAAAAACTCTCCCATGTCAGGTGAATGCATTTATACAAATCACTAGAACACTCACTCAAGTCAATTAACCCAATCAGCACACAATCATTACAGTATGTAGTGCCTATATTGTCCTACGCTGGTAAAAAAGGAAGCATGGGGAAGGTGATTTTGTACTGAGAAATAACCAGGAAGAGAAGGATAAAGCAGCCTCTCTCTGTCTACTTGGGCTTTGTATTGGATCCAGTCAAATTCTGAACCAATTTGGAAAGATTTGGAGAGGGTCAGACAATTTGGGGAATGTCCAAATTGAAACAGGGTTCCTCTGAAAAATTGGAATTTGAACTCTCTTGCAGTTTTGTTAATGATTTGGCGGGTCACTGGGGCTAGATCTACTCTACTGCTTTATTTATAGCAGTATTGAAGTGCACTGATAACTGTTGGGGCACTTCATACATTCAATACACTGCTTTTATAGTGTTATTCCCTGCTTTTTATTCCACATTCATTATGATTTGACACAGGGGCAGGATTTACAGTACTGCTTTAAAATGGTTTATGACAGTAGTGACAACTATTGGGGACCAGGTCACAGTCCATATACAGTTTTCAAATGGTTTTCAAAGTGTCATATCTGCTTGGTGTAGATCTGGCTTAAGACATAGAGACTGGGCCTGAAAAATTGAATCATGTCACCTCAAGCTCTTCTTGTAATGCAAACCGCAGAGTAGCGAGAGGGGGAGGAGGGAGTTGCAATATTGTGACTGACACCTCTTTCTTCTAATCACAGTGAATGGTTTTAGTAGGGCTCTCCAATCACAGTATTTTGGTGGAGGGATATTGAAGTAACATATCACAGGACCCATCAGTGATCTTTACTAGTTCTCTCTCCAGGAATAGGAGCATTAAAAGAGTTATGGTAGACTAGAGCCTTTTTTAACAGTGAGTGTTTGCTTAGAAAATTCTGGATGTTGACCTCCTGCCTTTGCCACTGTATGTGCCAGAATCTCCCCTGTCCTATTGTACTTTCTGTAACTTTGGTACCAACTGAGCAGAAAACAAACAAATGAAAAGCTTTAAACTGCATTTCATTCATCATAACTTCCTTGACCCTGTATATGTCCTTCTGAAATTGTGCAGGTTTTATGCCTAGGGACATCTGTATGATGTGTGTCATTTTCATTCAAAATGCCACCGAAAAGCAAAAAAGCACACACACACACACACACACACACACACACACACACACTTTGAAGATTCTCCTTCCTAATAATAATAATAATAATAATAATAATAATAATAATAGATGTTGCAGTCATTTGGCAAGTGTCTTAGTTACAGCCACCTCTAAGATATATGTCATATTCATAACAACTGCCCACAAAATGAGAGGGATAAGCTCAGCTATTTTCAGAAACACTCAAACTGTAAGTTGTGCTCTTGCACAGAAAGCACTGGACCTATTCATCTGAAACTTGTCAGGAATATTTCCCTCACAAGGCGCAACTATGCCTGCAATTTTCTTCCAATTCTGCCAAGAAGTAAAAAAGTTATCAGCAGTTCCTTCTTTTTTAAAAATGTATTGGTTTAATATGCTCTTTTAACTAATTGTATGTATTATATTGTATTTCATGTTGTTCCCTGCCTCAATCCAGATAGAGAGGCAGGTAAGAAATAATAATAAATTAAAATAAATCAAAATTTAAAAGTGCCTGGCTCAAACACCTCTGCATCTATTTCTATGACGTAGAGCAGATTTCATGCCCTCATAAGGGGCTGCTACACCTGTGAATTTAATCCAATTCTGTCAAAGACCAAAAGTCATAGGCATATTTTTATTTCCAATGATAGCTAATTGGAGGCACAAAGCTTTGGATTTTCAAATCATGACTTGGATTCAGTTGAATCAGGCAGCCTTATGAATTACTAAATCAGGAAACTCTACATTCCCTTTCTTGCAGCCTGTTCAGGTTGATTTTGGGCTTTTAAAAAACAAGTGGAAAGAAAAAACCCCAGATAGGCCTCCATGTAACATGTAGTTTGAGCCTAAATCATACCATTATGGGAAAAAACTCAGGCCTTAGCTAGACCTAAGGTTTATCCCGGGGTCACCCCTGTTCATATAAATGATGCACAGGATATCCCAGGAGCAGGCAGGGACGACCCCGGGACGATCCCGGGTTAAGCTTTAGATCTAGCTAAGGCCTCAATCTGTTCTTGTAAACTAGCCAGATAAAAATTTGGCCATACAGTCATAAATTAAAATCACCATACAGCCATGTGTTCTGCTGGGATTTGCAGGGTGTTCTGCTGGTATAATTTTCATCATCGTGACATTATGGCATACCATACATTCTGCTGGCATAGCAAGGCTTCTGCTGAATCCTACATCCCCTTAGCCAGAGTATGTTGAGTATAGATTGCACCCTAAATCTTTGTGCTTTTTTACTAAATTGACAGTTGCATAGAGAAAGAGGAGGTAGACAGGGGAATCAAGTTCTTTCCTCTCTCATCATTAACTTTAACGTGCCAGGAAAATGAAGATGATGAAGAAGGAGCTGAGCACATGTGTATTTATTTTGAATCCTCCTGTGGACTAGACAAACACTGAAGAAATAAGGCTACTTAATGCAGTTTCTGCTAGGCCTGGGCTAATTGTTCCCAAGGCTGGAGATAAACCCTTCTTACATGTTCTTGTCACACACACTTCATCCACGTAAGCCATAGCCACAGGTGCTGAGGCAATTCTTTTAGCTTTCCCTTTAGGTTTTCACTGCACAATTAGCAGAAAGTTGTGATTAAGTTGTCATGAGAACAGATGGACACTAGGCCTTGCTCAGATCAGCCTAATATAGTATTCATAAGCTGGTGCACTAATGAAACCTAGATTGAAGGAACTAGGAGCACCTAATATGCTAGCTAGAGCAGCAAGTGCGTTAAGTGTTTTCTTCATTGTTTCAGGTTCAAATCTCAACTTGCTCCATGGCCTCCATGGGGTGCTGCTGTCTTAGCTGTACATTTTTTCATCTCTAGCTAGCATCAATCTTTCAGTGTCTGCCAATCATCTTTAGCTGGCATTCGCTGCCACCACAAAACTAGTCTATTATAAGGCTTTATCTGAAATGCAGCCAAGTCTCTTTCCCACTTTTTAATGCTCCCTCTTTTATTATGTAATGTAGGTTTCTCACCGTCCACTACTAGGAACAAGAACACACAGCCAGAAGGAAGGTAATGAAAGTGTTTGTCTGAAGTGGACAGAAAGAGTATATGATTATCTTCAGCTCCCTCTCTTTCACTGAATGATCTTGTTTTTGCGGTGACTGCCTAAAAATGCATTTTTGGGCACCACATTATTGTGAAAGGCAGATGCCAGAAATTCATCTACGCTATAGATCCTATGGAAAAGTGCCGCCATATATATTAAATATTTCTTCTATATAATAGTTTAAATATAATGTAGATGCTCAGTCCTAGTCCTTACTGATTTGTCACCTCTGTGGTCTGATAAAACTTATCTTCCCGGCCCCTTCACTCCAAAAAGGGGGAGGGTTGGGTCCCACTCCACAAATCCCCTCCCCCACAAACACACACAGGTATGACTTGTTTCTTTCTAAAAATAGAGCTTAAAATAATAACCAGCAAAAGTCTCTCTGTTTTGTTTGGTTTAAAGCAATTTCTGTTTGTCCTAGCCACTGCATTAATCAAACTGGCCCTTTAATTAGTCATTTCCTGTTCCACTCCAGCAACTGGCCATTTAATTAGCTATTTCCCACCATTCCTCATTTGTTTTTGTTTTTTAATTAGTGCAATTGGAATTTATTGGGTGGGGGAAAACAATTTGCTAAAACCTAGTTACAGTGTTGGGAAGGTCTGAGCACTCCTGGGAAAAGTGTTCTGTTTAGAAGCAAGGAGCAGGAACACGGAAATTATCCCATGACAAGAGAACTCCAACTTTGTCTGAGAGTGTCATCAGATGGGGGTGGGGAAAATCATGGTTCCCTACCATCGCTTCTCCACACCCGCTCCTGTCCCACCATACTTCCTCTTTCTACTAGGAAGTAAACAAAGATCACCTAGCCCATTTAGGGGGCATTTTTATTGTGCCACTTTCCCTGCACACAGCAGGAAATGGCAGCATATTCCTTTTTTTTTTTTTTTAAAAAAAAGTCAGATTAAAAGGGGTCCATTTTGTGACAGAAAACATGCTAGAAGTTGCAGGAGGCACACAGGAGGTGTGTGGGAGGCGGATGTCATTGTCTAACGGATACGCTTGTTATCTTTTCAGTGCCAGGTCAAGACCTTTCTCTTCTCCCAGGCATTTAACAGCATTTAACAACATATGCTAAGTTTTTTTTAATGTACCCCAGAACTGTTGTTATTTAAAATGGATACTGTTTTATACCGTTGTTTTTATATTTTGATGGTTTTAAATTTTGTATACTTTTTAATGTTTACTGTTTTTAACTTTTGTAAACTGCCCAGAGAGCTTCAGCTATGGGGCAGTATATAAATTTAATAAATAAATACGCGAACATCCGTAAGAGGGCAGTAGCAAGCATATGAAAAATGCTCATCAGATGATGCTCTGAATCTCTTGGGCTTGAGTCCTGCTATCCGTTGATAGCCTTCTCCTCCAGAATACCCAGGACAGATAAAAGGAAGTACTTCTTCACACAGCACATAAACTATGGAATTCATTTCCACGAGATGCAGTGATGGCCAGCAATTTGGATGGCTTTAAAAGGGGGTTAGATAAATTCCTGTAGGAGAAGGCTATCAGTGGCTACTAGTCCTGATGGCTATGTACTACCTCCAGTAACAGAGGCAGTAAGCCTTTATGCACCAGTTGCTGGGGAACATTGGTGGGGTGCTGCTGTTGAGTTCATGTCCTGCTTATGGGTTCCTGGTCAACAGCTGGTTGGCCACTGTGTGAACAGAATGTTGGACTTGATGGACCCTTGTTCTGATCCACCATGGCTCTTCTTATGTTCTTATAATCAACTCACTGTTCTTCTGTTTATGGCAGCCTGGGTTGATGTTTTGAGGTGCCTCAAGATGCTCCAGGTGGAGATAAATTTGGTTAGAAGACATCTGTTGATATGGATCAAAAGGGCTGCCTGAATTTTGGGGCTCTTCTGAGGAGTGTGGCTATGGTGGCTGTCATGATGAGCACCTATACTTCAAGATTGTATTACTACACCACTAAGGGCTCTTTGTTGTTGTTTCATGCAAGTTTTTAATGAATAGCTTAAGAAGTGACAATAGTACCCTTCATTTAAAATACACATACTTCTGGACCTTTTGAATTTCTATTTTTTAATGCTACTTTTATATTTTGAATTTTATTTTATTTTTAAATTTCATTAAGAAAAAAATTCTTTATTGCATTTTTATGCTATTAACCACCTTGGCTCAGTGATTAGAGGAAGAATAATAATTTTCTTTAGGAATAACATAAATAAAAATGCAACATAAATACGGGAGCAGCTCCCATCAGGCAGCTTTCCCTTGAATTAGAAAAGGCACTGTTTTCATGCTTCCGATCCCCTAATTATTCTTTGGCTTTCTTGGAGACCTCCTTGAGGATATGGTGTGCAGGGTGTGTGTGTGCTCAGGAAGGCCTGAAATGAAACCAATAAATGCACAGTCTAAGCAACTGGGCTTACTTGCAAGGCCTGGCAAACTGACTTCATCACTGGCTGCCTCAGGTTATCAGGGTAGACAAAGACAGATCATTTTGTAGGTCCAGGAGAGATCCAGATCTGTCTGCCTAAGAAAACACATACATCCTGGCCTGAGATGGAAGATTAAAACGAAGATGAAGAAGATTTCGAAGGATCATTGGTGCATGCATGCACCCCTCTTCAAGTGGATTCTGGCTGATGGCCATTGAGGCTACTCTGTTTCACGTACCCTGCAGCCTGTAAAGCAAGTGAATCATTTGCTTCTGATTGCAGGAAGTTTTCTTTTCTCCAATAGCATCTGGACAGAAAATGGACAACAGACCACACAGGAAAGAGGGGGAAGAGAAGAAGAAAGGACGGGGGGGGGGGGGGGGGCTGGGAAAGAAAAGAAAGAATGACAACCACAAAGAGCTCTCTTATCAAAAGATCTTATAAAACAGAGCATGAAGCTTTTGATGCCTGATCTTTGAGAGCCCCACCTCCCTATGAATGGGTTGAATAAACTAAAAGTTAACAGGACTGTGAAAGAGCAATGAAATAACTAGCCTATTTTTCGAATGAGCACACAGAAAATAATTCTCATCTTTTAATAATAAACTCCTGGAAAGCTGGTTTCCCCCCTCCCCCTCCAAAGCGAGGAAATTAAATGTGTTTTTTGTTTGTCTCAGAACATTTAATTTAACCTTTCTTTCCCTGGTCTTTTCTCGAAGGAAAGCTCAGCTGCTGCTATGGCTAGAATTAATGGGAAAGGTCAATAGGAATGGCTAATAATGGTCATTCGCTTGGAATGCATGTAGAAGAGGCTTATTCTACATGGGTCGTAAATATGGTTCCAGTGGAGCAGACCCAGGGCCTCGTACACATCACCTAAAGTAAAAAGTACAAAGTTAATACAAAAGGGATGTGCGTTAGGGGCAATGGAGGGATCCCCCCCCCACCCTGTGGATTATGCAACTTGGTTTTATGCACTGTCTGGCTGGTATTGAAACATCACTGGCCTTGGGAAAGTGTGAATGAAATAACTGCTTTTTTACAGTTGAATTCTGCTTACCATCAGAACAAGAAATTTGTGTGTCTTCCTCTATACACCTTACAATGGAGTATGAAGCTCAGATCTGGTGTATCTAGCTCAGTATTGGCTGACAACAGCTGTCCAGTGCTAGAGGCAGAAGTCTTTAAGAATATAAGAATATTACAAGCACCATGCTGGATCAGACCAAGGGTCCATCTAGTCCAGCACTCTGTTCACACAGTGGCCAACGAGATGTTAACTAGAGAGCCACAAGCAGAATACAATTCAACAGCACCCTTCCACCTGGAGGTAGCACATAGCCATCAGGACTAGTAGTTATCTTAGCACTTCTGATCAGGAGTGCAGCTTTTCTGTCTTTTCTTTCTTAACACATTTTCTATGGTATGAAAAAAGTTGGAAGTTGTGGGAAAACACCAGAAGGTTACAAGCTGAAGGAAGCAATGTAGAGCCAACCCCCAATAAAATTCGATGAATGAGGCAGTGATGACATGAGAACAGCTTGGTCTGGAAGCACCCCTTGTATTGTGAGCACTTTCCCTTCCCTCCTGAAGCCAGCTGTGAGGAGGATGGCTGGGCTACTTTTGGTCCCAGTGTGGTGTAGCAGCTAGAGTGTTGGAGTGGGAATTGGGAGATCCGAGTTTTAGTCTCCAACTGGCCATGGGAGCCCCTGGGTGACTTTGGGCCAGTCACAGCAGCAACAATATTGTAAAGGTCATGTCCTAAACCAAAGATAATACACAAAACAAAATGGGTTTAAGAAGATTAGTGCAATACAAGGTTAAAATGGTGCTACCTTTATGCACACTGAGATAAAATTTAATGATATAACTGAAGCATAAAAAGCATAAAAAGTAATAATAATAATAATAATAATAATAATTTAACAAATGACATAAAATTAAACCAGAACAAGAACTATGTAGTCCACAAGCACTAGACAGAAACTGCACATATCACTTTTTTTCTACTGATCATATGGAAGGCTATACACATCCACCTGTCCCATACGTATTTCGACCACAAGGGTCTTCATCAGTGGAATAAGAAATTGTTGAACATTATAGCCCAAAACATAGAAATTTTTGGTTAACTTAATTGTTCCATTCAGACCTGCAAGGTAAAAGCAAAAGTAGCTGGTTACCAAGGCCAATTGATATTTTCCTAAAACTAAACACAAGAATTTAAACTGCTAACAATTGTTTTACCAAACTTTGAGCCAGTCTCAGACTTGGCCCATTCAGAAGATACCTTAAGACACCTTAAACCATGGCTTTAACCATGGTGAATAAAGCTTTTTGCTTTATCACCATAGTTAAAGCTGTGGTTTAAAGTGCCTTCTGAACACAGCCTGGCTTTCTGGCTTAACCACCGTGGTTAAAGCCATGGTTTAAGGTGTCTTCTGAATGGGGCCAATCTCAGCCCAACCTACGTCACAGGGTTGTTGTTGTGAGGATAAAACAGAGAAGAGGATGATTATGTATGCCATCTTGGGTTCCTTGGAGGAAAAAAGGTGGGATATAAAAGTAAATACTACTATTACTACTAATAATAATAATTTTAGATTGGGTTGGGCAACTTGTGGTCCTCCAGATACTTTGGCCTACAGCTCCCAGGAGCCCTAGCCAGCATTGCCAATAGTGAGGACTCATGGGAGTTGCAAGCGAAAACCTCTCAAGGGCCACAAGTTCTAGCCAATAGAAGAGTATTGGTGAAGAGTCAGTAGTGGCCATCCGTATGCTGAATATGACCCAGGTGCCTTTATTGGCCTAGTTATTTTTACACTTCACTTGAACAAGTATGTAGTGTTCATAATCTTGCCACAGTGTGCATACTTTTGCATGGGAAATTCCCACATTTCCAGTTAAGTATTGAATGTCTCATCAGAAGCAGAAAAAGTTCCTGTACAGATGCAGCAGCAGCTGCCTTAGTAGTAAACTTGGCTTCTTGTAAGTCCAGGACAGATATCAAAGATTTCAAAGGAAACAGCCTTTCACTCCATGTATTGCTATTGTATATGAAAACATTATATGACTGAATAGTATTTCCTTTATCTTGCCAGATATAATGCTGCTCTTTCATGTTGCGAGAGGAAATTGAGATAGATTGGTATGCAGACTGACTGTAGAACATCTGTATGTGGAAGGAATATATATGGGATCTCTAAGAGAACACTTCAATTGAGATAGCAAGCTTCTGGACATGTTCTGAGGCAGTTTAAACATTTTTATTACATTAGCATGTCTTTTTTCCTCTCTTCAGTGCAGAAAAATTGTGCTTTAAAAAAAGAGAAAAAAATTGGATTGATTTCCCCCTATCCTGGAAAATATCAAGTCTTTTATGAGAGTGTCATCACATGGGGGGAATCGCATTTCCTTACCATCGCTTCTCTGTAGTTCTTCATTCTTTCCGGAGGGGAAAGAGGAAATAAACAAAGACCACATGACCACTGCTTTCCCTGCACACAGCAGGAGATTGCAGCACATTCCATATATATAATATATAGTCTGAATAAAAGGGGCCTGTTTTGCTAGGGAAAAACAAGCAGAAGGAATGGGAGGCATGCAGGAAGCGTGTGGGAGGTGGATGTCATCATCTAAAGCAGTGGTTCCCAAACTTTCATGCCCAGTGCACCCTACCCTACACTATAAAAATCATTATTCAGAATAGCGGTTTTCAACGACCCACTAAGGAAGATAATAACAACAAAATTCAAAACAGTAACAATTAATTGAATATTTATTCAAACTCCAATTACATTTTTTTAGTTTATTCAATTAAACATAATCCAGTGATCTTGATCCAGTGACATCATCTTTTCAAAGTCTGATAGTCATTTAGCGAGAATATTAGATATCACTTTTAGTAACTAGGGTAGAGTACATCACTATTCTGTAAATTCTTAATGTGATGAATGGGCTTGGTGAAGTGATACCAGTTTCCCAATGTCTGGTTTAAAGTCACTTAACATGAGTCTTACATCACCACATTTAGTAATCTGGAGTCGATTTCTTTGCTTGGAGAGAAGTAGGCAGACCACACTAAAACCACATTCTACCAAATATGATGTTGGAAATGCAACCAGGAGCTTCTGAACCACTCTCCATAGTGCAGGATAGCAATTCACTGTTAAAAGGACTCTTTTTAAATGGTATTAATACATGTGTGGATTCTTCCCCTATATGGCTTGGGACCAAACTACCTTCTCCCATAAAAAAATGTCCCTGGGTTTTAAGACCTCCTGGAGAGGTGCTTCTCAGAAAAGACCACCTCAAGCGCCCTCTGCCGCCCCTTTGCCTCTTAACGCCCCCCTATGCAATCCCAAAACCCCCAAGGGGGCAGTACCGCCCACTTTGGGAACCACTGATTTAATGTATGCATGTACATCCATAAGTGGGCAGTAGCAGGCGTGCGTAAAAAACTCGTCTAATTGAGCTTGGGTGAGAAGGTCATCTAAATTGCTGCAGGATGGAGAAAAGTAGGGATGTGCTCTGCTTCTCCTCGGACCGGAGAAGCAGGAGTGGATCGGGGGAGCTTAAGGCGGAGGTGAAGAGGATCGGGAGAGCCACGGAGCATTGCGGAGCAGATCGAGGAGCAGACAGATGCAGGTAAGACCCCCTCCCCCTTACCTGGCTCTGCCGCCGTCGCCGCATGGGCGGCAGCAACAGCGGCAGGGCCAAGTTATCCCCCTTACCTTTTTTGCGGAGCTCCAGATCGAGGCGAAGGATCCGCCTTCACCTCGATCTGGAGCTCCGCAAAAAAGGTAAGGGAGGTTTACTTGGCCCTGCCGCTGCCGCTGCCGCCCATGCGGCGACGGCGGCAGAGCCAGGTAAGGGGGAGGGGGTCTTACCTGCATCCGTCTGTAGTCCCACGGCTACTTCAACTGAGCCCGAGGACTCAAACAGGAAGACTAGGCCGCAACTGAGGCCTCGGGCTCAGTTGAAGCAGCCGCGGGTCCACAGACGGACGCAGGTAAGGGAGAGGAGGGAGGGGGCCTTACCTGGCACCACTCCCCACCACTGCGGAGCTCTGATTCAGAGCCAGAGCGGAGCGGCCCCTAGGTGGATCGAGGCTGGGCGGAACGGGCCCGTGCACAACCCTAGAGAAAAGTATCTGGGCTATGGTCACAATAAAACAGAGAACTTAAATGAGGTTATGAAAAATACAGGAGATCTGCAACCTACCCTCTCCATCCAGCTAACGTACCTACCCTCCTCTCCATTATTATTCTGTATTTTTCCATCCTCCCAGTTTCACTTTTGCTCCCTATCATCAACTTGCCAAAGGTTCAGAAGAAGTTGTTACTGTAATTTCCTATCACCCGCCCCAAAATAGAATGACTACCAGGATTGTACACTTCTCCTTCCTTTCTAGTATGATAGGGCAAACAACAAGAAGAAAAAGATTCTCTAGGAACATAGGAAGCTGTCATACACCTAGTCAGACCATTGGTTTATCTATTATTATTATTATTATTATTATTATTATTATTATCGATAAAATTATAAACTTATCCACATTGAAGAATATCAGAGCAGAGTTCAATAAATTAAGATACAAAAGAAACAGTAAAAGTAAAAAATATGAACAAAACTGAGGTTGGAATTTACTCATCAGTCAGGAAATGGTTGCCTGAAAAGAAAAGTCTTAAGCAAATGGGGTGGGGGGTGGGGAAGTAGTATAAGGGCATACCTGATCTCAGTTGGAAGCTCATTCCATAGGGTGGGAGCCAATTCACTAAAGGCACTGTTCCTGGTGGTTTCCAAGTGGAGAAGGCATGTCCTCAGGTATCTAGCTCAGTATCGCCTGGCAGTAACTCTCTAAGATGTCAGACAGGAATCTTTCCTAGCTCTACTTGCAGGGTAGTGATTGAGTGCAGGACTTTCTGCTTGCAAAGCATATGCAGAGCTAGAGCCCTTCCTTCAACAAGATATTATACTGCTGCATGGATGGGCAGGTTAATAACTAGGGGTGTGCACGGACCCCCCGCTCTGCTTCTCTTCCAGATCCGCGATTTGCGGATCGGGCCGCTTCGCTCCGCCCCCGCTGCGCCCATGTCCACTCCGCTCCGCTGCGGAGCTCCGGATCCGGATCGGAGCTCAGTTTCCCCCCCCCATAGGCTTGCATTAAGCTAAAAAAGTATACAACTTTTTTTCTGTGAAAGTTAGAAACCTCAAGTTTGGCACCATGACACCTCATGGAGGTATACACACGCACGCCAAGACTCAAGGCAATCCCATCATCCCCTGATTTTTGGGGAATTTATGAAAATCCAACACCCCATTCACACCCCTTTCGATAGCTCCGTCAATGTGCACGTTAAAAACCTCAAACTCACCACCATGATAGCTTATCCAGGGATACACATGCATGCCCAGACTCAAGGCAGTCCCATCATCCCCTGATTTTTGGGGAATTTATGAAAATCCAACACCCCATTCACACCCCTTTCGATAGCTCCGTCAATTTGCACGTTAGAAACCTCAAACTCACCACTATGATAGCTTATCCAGGGATACACATGCACGCCCAGACTCCAGGCGGTCCCATCATCCCCTGATCTTTGGGGAATTTATGAAAATCTAACACCCCATTTGCAGACGTGGACTGTTCTCTGACATTTGGACAGATAAAAAAAAGGGAAGTGAGCACACTCACAGATGCCATCTAGACCCACAATCATGCCAAGGTACAAGGCAATCCCATCATCTCCTGTTTTTTGGCAGGGCTTAAACCTGCAGACATCTCAATAGGGCCATTTCAAAGGAAATCCCAACATGCCATGAATTGGGGAGTAGAGATAAACCTATGAATCTTCTTCCACACTTGAAAAATGGATTTGGAACTTCCAAAAGTCTAATTGAGCGCAGGAAGGACTTCTCCCCTGAGTCAAAGCCAGACACACACAACCTCCCTGCGAGGCGGGCAGGGGAGGAGGGAGGGAAGGCAGGCAGGCAGCAGACATTTCTGGGGGCATAAGGAAGTGAGCCAAGGATAAGCCAGTAATGCATATAAAATGGAATAAATAAATAAACGAAGGAGGGGTGGAATTAAAAGCAGCAGTGTTGCTGAATAAACAACAAGAAGAACTTTTTTTAAAAAGGCTATATCTGTCTTTTTCCAGTAATAGGGGGACGTGCCCAGGGGAGGAGGAAGCAGCTGCCAATTTGACTGGTCTAGTGACCAGTCTTTTAAGAAGCAACGCTGTCAGTTCAACTCATGAAAGCCATTGCTCCACCACAAGAGCTCTAAGGAGTAAAGCTCTCACTTCAACTCATGATAGGCATTGCTCCACCGGGTTACTCTCTTTGGAGGGCTCTGATGGCCCTCCAAGTACAGGAGAGAGTGGGGGCACGTCCACATGGCATGCCCTAGGGGAGCTCATCCCCTTGCACCACATCTTTTCAGTTGTTCCTCAAAGTTAGGGTGGGTAGCAGTGCTCTCTTATTATTGGCTTAGTATATGATTTCAGGTTGTGTTTGTGCACTTGGTGGGGCTACTGTTTTAAAAAACACAGGGAAAAGTCCGTTCAGACTAAGAAAGAGAAGTTCCCAGAATCCCAAGTTACCCATTTTGCCTATCCCCTCCTCCAACTTTGGGATCATGTGATCATGACCGGGAGTTTACTCTGCCCCTCAGCCCTTCGGAAAAGGTATTTTTCCCGCCGGTTTTTAAAAACATTCTAGCACACGAACCGCACCACGCAGAGAGCTGAGAGTAGGCTCAAAATGACCCCCATCCACGACTCTCTAAGCACAAGAATTTTTGGAAAGATAGCTTCAAAAACAACACAGTTATCCCCCTTTCTTTTCCGCAATGCAATCCTATTGGCGAAATGTTTCAAGATGGCGATCGGATTGGACCGCGGAAACCGGAGCGCTCCAAAAATGGGCGCTTCTCTTCGCCTTGCTTCTAGGGGTCCGCGGTCCACTTCTACTCCGCCTCTGGGCAAGGCGGAGCAGGCCAATTCGCTCCTGCTTCTACGCTTCTAATCGGAGCGGAGCACATGCCTATTAATAACCATTTGGTAAGGCAAGGGTGGTCCCTCCAGTGGTTTGGCCTAGCACTCCCATCAGTCTTAGCCAGTGGAGGCTAGGTGGGGAGAAAGATCAGGGGAGTTATAGGCCAAAACATCTGGAGGGCCACAAGTCCCCCCCCCTTGTAGTAGTGCTTTGGTACCTTTAATAGGTAAATTAAAAAGAATGTGCCCTTTATGTTTTCTTTTCTGTTCTCTTTTTTAAAACACACACACAACAACCCTGTAATCTAATATAAAAACTGTTTAAAAACTATTGAAGACCTATATATTCCATTTTAGAGTCCTCTCTTTTAGATGGCTCTAATGGGAGATGAAACATGACCTGCATTGTATCTGGTGAAGGTAATCCAGCATTCCTTTCCTGGTCTGAATAGTCCTCTCATCAAAGATGTGAAGTGCAAACAGAGAAGACTCAGATTAGTATAACTGGAAAACTGCTCTCAATTGTGTCCAGTAAAAGAATTATTAAATAATATCCTTTCCTCGCCATCACATGACTTTTAAAATTGTTTTTCTCACACCTTCTGTCCCTTTGGGTCTTGACAAACTTGCTTCGGATGATAGTCAGAATTTTGATTTCCATTAAGTTATTTTAAGCCCTGTTAGTTTCATTGGAATCAAATAAATCTGGGTGGTGGGTGGTTCTGAAATGTCGGAAATAACATAGAGTGTGGCTAGAGCAAATAGATCTATGGCACCTTAATAAACATCCATCTCCTGTATATAAAGTTGCATAAAGCTTCTTACAGAGTCCATACACTTTTTAATCGACCAGACAGTGGAAGTTTATTTCCTAAGTGGTAACTTGAAAAAATGTGCATATAATCATTGGTAGGTTGGCCTGCCTGACAGTGTTACTCTGCCAAGTGGTGCTGAGAATTTTATAGTATGATGGTAAAGGGTCATCTGTATTCATCCAGAGAGTTTTTTTTTTATAAGGGTTACGATTAGCTAATGTATGTGAAATGCTTTGAATGCTTGAAAGCAACAATACAAATGTTAAATATTACAATGACAATAACAATGATAATGAGGATGAAAATAAACATTTTCCATTTAGAAAATGGTAGTACGTGGAGCATCCTGTAATGTTGCTTTCTATGGTGCACTGTTTACAAACAAGAACTCGCCCACATAGCCACTCACAGAATGAGCTAAATATTTACAGGGACATGGTAGTGTCCCTGTAGTTAAGGTCGGAGAGTTGATAAAGCATTCTACCATTATAAAAGGGTAATGGGGGGGGGTCATTCTAACATTCATAAAATCGAAAATGTTTAACCAATCTTCCTGAAATTAATATGTGCCAGAAAGAATAGTTAGTTTTACATAACCTGAAAATTTCAAGAAGATTGGTGAAAGATTGAAGGAAGGAGGGGAGTTTAAAGTACAAAAGAAAAAAACCCTCTCTGAATCAAAATGGTTCTGATAATTTCAGCTAGCGATTGTTTATCCACAAAATTTGGAGTATTCAGCCCCTTACCCATTAATCCAGTGGTGGTGTCTTCTTCCTCCTTCATTGCAGTTGGTGGAATGGCTTTTCTTTTTTTAAAATTCCCTTCGGTTGATTTTTAATTAATAATTATTCTTCCTATTAGAATGAATACAGAGGCCTTCTTCAGGGATAGCGCAACACATGGTCAGTAGCATTGCTCTCCCTCTCCCTCCTGCCTCAGATAGATTAGAATATTGAAAATAAAATGGCCGCCTGCTTCCTCTAGCACAGTCATTTCCTTAGTGGAATCATCAGTGTCTTCTCAGAAGTAAGTTCCATTGAGTTCCAGGTAAGTGCATAGGGGATTGTAGCCTTTTTAAAACTGCCTGGAACCTTGGAAGGGGTAGAGTGAGAGATGTTATGGATAATTTCCTCTCCTTTCCAGCACAATAATCCTACAATTAACAACTTGCTTACTGTGTGTGTGGGGTGTGTGTGTGGGGGTGTCATGCCCCTGCTAGAGGAATCCTCCTCAGAGGAGGAAGCAGAGCCCCCAGAAACCAGGGAGACACATCAAGTACTGGCACCAGACCAGGAAAAGCCTGGGCCTTTAGGGGAGACAGCTGCAGCTCCTTCAGGGGAGATGGCTTCAGGTCCTTCCATGATGGGGAGGGGACTCTGACTCTGGAGCAGAGGCTGAGCAACCCCCTGACCCTCAGGAGTGCCATCACCTCAAGCAACAAGCCAGTAGGCCTCCTGGGCTGCCCATGATGACAAGTCCCAGCATTCCTGACCATGGGACATACTGAGTTGCAATGATGGGAGTTCTATCCAACACCTTTGGAGGGCACCAGGTTGGGGAAGGCTGCTAAAAAAAAAGAAAAAGAAAAAGAGAATTAGGTGGCCCTAAGTTGTTTGTCATCAGTTTTCCACAACCCCACAGTCACCTCTGCATATCATATTCTCCATCTGTCCTCATGGTTTATCTGCTTTGGGAGAATGAGAATTTCTCTTGCACTTTCTGCTTACTTAGGGAGGATGTGGTGTTAAGGCCTATGAGCCTTAACTCCCAATTTCCATGCTTTTTGGTGCTTGGTTGAAAACTGTAGAGCCTTAACATTGTTTTGTAAACCAATGTTAAGGTTTTTTGTTTAATAGTCTTAAATGCAGTGGAATCCCACTGGCCTCAAAACCTGCCTGTACTGGCACACCTTTTGGATTCAAGGGATCTACATGTCTGGCCTTTGAATTGCCCCATCAGTCTTGCATGGTACAATACCACAGAAGCCATTAAGAAGTCATGGGGAATAGATGGATAATATATATAAAACCTGTGGTAATTATCATTCTTTCCTAATTACAGGGAGAACTATGGCAATTTCACATATCACTATGTGGTAAATTACTACTCTTTAATGGCATCTCTACTTTGTGACCTCACATAATGACATATATTCTCTCCCCCAGTGGTATCAGACTCCCTGTAATAGGTATGTGGGTGATGATGATGATGATAATCATTATTTAACTCAAATACGTTATTCCCACCTTCATTTAGATTTTAGAGTTCTTTGTGCTTATGCACACATTTCTTATGCTGAATCCACTCTGAAGTAAATCTGT